>NC_052619.1:63324239-63624239 GCF_016545825.1 Eucalyptus grandis
TAAAGGTATTTTTTGTAAACCATAAGGCATTACATTTCATTCACATAACCAAACGGTAGTGAAGGCTGTTTCATATATGAATTGAATCCTATTTCATCTAATGGGCCTTGATTCAAGCTTAGGGGAGCTCAAGGCCGAGCCCAATCAAACCAGTGGATCAACAACTGCAAAAGAAGAGGTCAAGATAGTGTTATTGTAGTAGCTCTTTGAACTATCAAATAATTGAGATTTGCGAAAGCTTCTTCTTGGGAATTTCAACCCAGCTTTTGTTCCACCAGACGAAGATGAATATTTCATTCGTGCGGATTGGTTTTTTGTGGAAAATGAAAACATGGACGACCGAATAAAAGCTGTAGTTGAACCAAAGTGCAGGGGGTCTTTTGCGAAAGAGGAGAGGGCACAGGGCCGAGCCTTGGCGTTTTGTGCATGCTAAAAGTTTTTGCCTTGTGATCGGAGGTAAGCATCAACTGCGAACTGAGACATCAGTAGTCCAGCCTCCTTCAATAACTTGGAGGGCCGCGTGCGAATTTTTGCTGTTTTCTTGAATTCTATTTAAAAATGAATCAGTAGGATTCTTTAAGAGGTATTTAGGGTTTCATCTTGAATGATTGTGCATTTAATTCTGCCTCTGAAACTCGATAATAGTTAAATCTTCATTTGAATTAATATGTTTTTGCTTTGATTTATTAGGTTCTCCTGCAAATTCAAGGGCAATGTCGAAGGAAAAAGGAAGAGTGAAAAAATCAGGAGCAAGAATCTGTCAGAGAACAACAAACGACAGATTTAAATTATGGAATTTACAGTTGCTCGGACAGCGAAGCCAATATAGCTCTTTAGCCCCCAGGAGGCCCACCTGGGAAATCTGCTGACGTGGGCGAGCAACTCCTTTTTCCTGATTGGTCGTTGCTTTTGATATTTCGAAACGAAAGCATTGCCGATTGATTATGAACCCGGAAGAGTCAGTGGCGTGCGTTTTTGTATAATGAATGACCGTGCAGCCTGGCAAATCCTTCACCGGAAAGCCGATCCGCCGAGAACCAATTGAATTACAACCATTGATGTTTAATGGGACCATGTCACATCCAAAGTGTCATAGAGGAAACTCATCTGTTCCACTGATTAATATCAAGGTACATCATTAACCACCGTCGAAATTATTATAACGATAACAACTTATCATCCATATGAAGATCGTGATTCAATCAATTTCTCTCTTTTTTTTTTTTTTTTTTAACACATGACAACAAGTGATTGGTTTGATTTGAGGAGAGTAAGGTCACAACATATTACTCCTAAATACAACCCATCTCATATCTCCTCAAGATGACTCTTAAATCCCTTAAATTGGGATGAGCACTTGAAAAAAAATCTCAATAAACAATCAAAACATGTCGTCAAAATTCAACTTAGGAAATGACACGTTCATGCACCAATTCCTCGAGCATTTCTATGCAGGCCTAGTTTTAAAGGCCGCACACATGCAATAATCGACAAGCGGCAGACCGGATCAAGGCAGTTCAGGTTTAATGCGACTCGAACCCGACCGGACACATCATCAATCGGGCTCAGAAAACGAAACAATCTGTACCGGTAACAAAGGACGCTGATGTCGACATGATCGGGCAAATTGGCATTAGATAGCCGCTGGTGCTGGTCCGCATTACATTATCTGTTGTCGGGACAACCAAATTTGACTGCATCATTTAATGGGCCTTACGAAATTGGCACCCTGGCTGGCGGTAAGGTGGGGGCCCACCCCGTGTGTGTTCTGTTACGTGAACGTTGTTTTACTCGAAAACAATATGTACGATGAATTAATCTGTTGCATTGGAAACCCATAGTACAAGTACAAATGGAACATTTTTTTTTTTTCAGTTTGATTTGGTTTGTTTAAACGATCCATGAGTTTATTCTTGATCCTTATTTGTGTGAAAAATGGATAAATAACAAGTAGTTTATTGATTTTAATCTTAGAAGTAGAGTAGAGTATGTAGTTTAAATTACTACAAACTATAATGAATATCTTGATACACTCGAACGAGACTTTACGTCAACTCACAGGATAGCTCTGATTCGAGCCGGTATTGTCACAATGAACAGCGATCAAGATAGTTAGATAAAAACTAGCCTTTGAGATGAGAAGACGAGATATGGGCTAGTCCAACAAATGCTCCTAGAGATGTGCGTGCTACCATGGTCGCTCATTTCCATTGTCATTCATGTCATCTCTATCACTCTCCTCAAATCTCAATTATCTCTAGTTCGAACAAACGTTTTTTGCATTTTTCCGGAGATTTTCCCCAAAACCCTTACCAAACACAACAACCCCTTCTAAAGTCTAGCACGCAGGAGCTCCCAAAAAACTCGTTTGACTTTCAACATTGTAAACCAACTGGCAAGAAGTTGACCAAGTGGACCCCGATAGCACAAACTCTACTATGGTATTATGACTAGTAATGGCCACTCCACCGATTGGCCCAAGCACCGCATAGCCCTTCCCTTCCAACTGTGTGAGGAGCCGTGCTAGGGAGGGTTATGACCCAGTTGGGCCTAGGCCATTCCTTGGGCCTAAACAGGAAACGACCCCAATTCTTTTCAAAGATCCCGCTATCACGAAAAAAAAAAATCCAAAACTAATACACACGCGATAAATCTATACTAAACTAATTTTTGATTATCAATAACTTCAAACTGATGTATTTATAATAAAATTGTGAAAAATTTACTCTCTGTAGGTTTTATTAAAGTTGATTAATATTACAAAAATCATCAAACTGTACATTTATAATAAATAGAAGGTAAAACCCTAAATCGATACACTATCGATTGTCATGTGTCATCTCGACTTAATAATTTCATAATAAAATTTAATGGAAACTAACAATGGCAAATTTGTCACAAGTGTAGTAATTTAAGGTTTTTTATGGTGAAAAAATTAGTTTTTTTTATTTATAAATTTTTCATAAATGCACTAATTTTGATTTTTGTAACATTAACACTTTAAGAAAAACAAAATGTGATTGTTCAACCACACCAGAAAAAAAAAAAAACCACCGGGGTTTACTTAAGAGCCACCCTTCCAACATGGAAAGGGATGGGGTTCGAATCCCTACCTTCTTAGGGAGGGTTAGGGGGGGCGCATTTAATTTCAAGTGTGAGTTTCTGATTCCCGCCTGCAATAAGGTAGGGTAAAAATCTGAAAGTGAGAGGTAAAGTAGGAATAGAGTAGAGGCGACCAAAAAAAAAAAAAGAAAACATACCAAAAATAAGAACTCCTACAACTTTGATTCATCCAATTCTCATTACTTATCACTCTCTTACAATTTCTAAAAAAATCTCGAATTTACATACGACATTTCAAATTTCTGAGTACGCAACAAACCCAACTCAGCTACATTATTAACCAACTCAATTCCCAGACCCAGAGCTCTGACTACAAAGAGTAGCCTACTCCAACCAATAGTGGGTAGTCTTTGTGTTGGAAGGTCCAAGATTTGGCAAATGTTCAACATCGAGGTCCTCCCAGTGGCGAGAAGAAGGCCATTTACATGGCGTGGGGTGTGAAATTACCAGCAAAATCTAGTGGCTACACAGGCCACATGAAGAGGTGCTAAGAGAAATATCTCCCTGAAATGGCCAAGCCCAAGGGGAGGTCCACCGCCGTTGCAACAGGCCACAGTAGTAGTCCGTTCAAGTACAACAATGCTCAGGCTCAATGCCCAAATGAACAGTATAGACTCCAGGCCGAGGTACCATTTGGGCGCACCCAAGATCCAGGGTTCGTTGAGTTCGTCAAGTGGCGTTCGGTCAAATTACAAATGCATTACAAGGACCACGAATACTAGGAAATACAAGGGTCTATACAAGGAGAAATGAGCGGAATCGGTGCAACTGCTATCCATGGATAACGTTGCAGTGTCATTGACTTCAAATCTGGGACTAACCTGAAGGCCTGTGGCTATTGTTGTGTGCTAGAAAGGGCCATATTGGTTACTACATCACCGAACTGTGTTGTTTAAGCATCCACATCACCACAAATCACAAAATATTTGTGTGGAAATCATGAGATGGGTGAAAGACTTTGACATTAGGAGAAAGCATTTTCCATTACTTTGGATAAAGCCTCTATAACAATGTGATTGTTAGGAACATGGTCACCCAGATGTGCTAGTTTGCAATGGCCAATTCTTCCGTGTATGCTGCATAGTGCGGTGTTACCAATCTTTGCGCACAACATAGTCTTAGACTCTTAGAGACTTTTATGATTCTTTTCAAGTGGAGGAGGACAACAATATCTCATTCGATTCACGGTGATGGAGAAAACGGTCCGTGGCATTTAAATTTGTATTTCTCTTTTCATAATGTAATATTATATAAAATGTATTTCTCTAAGTAATAGTCTTATGTAATTTTATTATAACCGATGTAATTTGTATGGTGTAATTTGATTTCTAATGAGATGTTTTTGTCTAAGTCGCAGTCTTACCTATTGCATTTTGCTTCCTATTATTGTTATTGTTGTTGTTGCTAGTGCTGGTGGTGGTGGTGCTGCTATATTTTTCCTGCAATAATCCCTACTCCCCATAAAACATAATCATGAAATTTAGTTTCGGGGATTTGACTTCCATGTTTTGTAAAGAAGCAAAGTAAAAGTTTTAAAGATAAGAGTTATAGTACAACAGACAAAAAAAATGCATTGGTTAACTAAATGAATTTTTAATTATTTGACAAATTTAAAAAAATTAATTTAAAAACCAAGCCCGGGCATAATATGCCCTAGCTTGGCATGAGGGTTGGCATGGCCCGTCATTGCCATGGGCGGTGCCGGCTCGGACACAGGAATTCCTTTGATGTACTAGGGACACATAAAAATGTCGGGCCTCCCGGCAAGGCCCATAGTCATTGCTAATCATGACTCTTATAAAGCAAGACATTTTCTTTAAATTTTTCGGTGGGTGCAATGAAAAGTGGGGCACTCAATTAGATTCGACCAAACATGCCTTAAAGGATGCTGAGATCCTGCGTGTCTTCAACTCGTGAAGGTTGGTTCATAGGAAGGGAAGATTCAAGGCATAGAATACATGTTTGATTGGATGGGCAGATGCTGAGAATTTGTGGCGTTGCGGTTCTTTCTTCAACAACAACAGCATCAATAGCATCAGTGGATCTAATTCTCGTTCAACCCAAAAGGTAGTGAAAGAGAAACACCGTACCTAGTGGCCGCAAGACGTGGCTTCACAAGGACCACAAAGTGACATTTCTTATGTTTTCTTTTCTTTATTTTCATTAACTCAATTGGTTATAAAAAAAAAAAAAAAAAGGCCTGAGAGAAGCTTCTTACAATGAACCCACTTTTATTCTCCGTACAAATGTTTGCTTCTTGAAATTTCTCTCCATTCACCTTATATTGTTGTAAAATATTATGTTGCAATTATATAATAAAGAAGAGATTGAGAAGAGAAAGCAAGTGAACACTAGAGATAGTAGAGAAAGTTAGAGAAGAGAATTTTATTTCCAGTGTATGACTGTTGTTTTACAACAAAAACTAAACTTATATTTATAGGAAAACAAGAGTGTGCTTATCATTAATATCAATGGATCGAATGATACATGTATTGAATAGGAGATGAATGTTCATTGTATAGGAGATGTACTTAGAATGTATGATACAAATGTATCATAATAAGTACATTAGATAAGATAAATATTCATTCATGTATTTCATAACACTTTCCCTTGAATATTCACTGTATTCATTACGAATGTGCATCGAATGATACTGCTCCATTAAAAACTTAAGTTGGAAAAATCCTATGGGATAAAACCAAACAAAAGGGAAAAGAGTGCAGAGCACAAATGTTATGATCTCTTTTTTTTATAGATGCATTAATTGTCTAATTAAAAACTTTAAGCCGGAAAAACTCTGTGGGAAAAATAACCAGAAAAAGAGTGCAATGCATATATAGCCACTACTGGGGCTAATCAATCTTGCATCTTGTGAACTCGCCGCATATCAATACGCAATGCATAGTTCATAATAGCCCCCCTCAATTGAGCCATATAACTACTTCGTGGCTAATCAATCTTGCATCTTAGTTCTAAAATCAAATAAATATTATATAAGGTTCATAAGCATTTCATAACCATATAAAAGAATAATAAGAAGTAATATATTTAAAGCGAAACAGTTAAAAAGAAATTATTAGAATCATAAAATTCAAAGTTCAAATTATCATCCACCAATCTAATGCAGCATCAAAGTAATCAAGTCCTCACATTTGCTACTTCATGAGCAAGAGGAGTCCTACCAACGGAAATATTATTGGCCTCAACAAAGTGGTTATGGTAGTATGATTGATTTTAATGGCATGAGATTCATCATGCTTGCTCATATTTTTTAAAGATGTTTGGTATAAGTCAACAAAGTGCCTTAGCGTACGACACAAGTATGTGACTAGTGCCTAGTCACGCCACAGTGATGACAAATACTTTAATTAATCACCTTCTTTGGCTTCTTTTCTCTGCCATGATTCAAGCCAAAGTTAGATTTCCTAGGGCGGTTAAATTTCCTGCCATCCATTCTAAGATTATGTTCTTGCCTGCGCTATAACCCTTAAAATGGCCAGTATTTTCTCAAAATTAGCATGTACTTCAGGCAAAACTTTAGAGTCAGCAGGTTTAAGATTATGATTTTTGAGTAGCAATTAATTAGTTTGCTTGGCAGTTTTAGTTAACTCTTTTGGAGTTCCAATCAAATTTATATTATCGACATAAATTACTACAATAGCAAATCCGGTTTCTGATTTTTTAATAAACACGCATGTGCAAATAAGATCATTCTTGTTTCTTTCCTTAATTAGGTACTCACTTAGGCATTGATACCACATGCGATCGGATTTCTTTAACCCGTACAAAAATCTTTACAATTTTATTGAGAATAAATTGCGGGAGTGCATGTTTCTGCATTTTGAATCTCTCGGGAATTTTCATATAAATATCGAGTCTAATGAGTCATATAAATATGCCGTCACAATGTCCATAAGGCGCATTTCCAACATTTTAGAGATTACTAGGCTAATGAGAAAACGAAATGTAATCATATCCATCATAGGTGAATATGTCTCATTATAATCAATCGCAAGTCTTTGGGAAAATCTTTGGGCAACGAGTTGGGCTTTATACTTGACAACCTCGTTTTTCTCATTTCGTTTCTTGGCAAATACCCATTTATATCCAATGGGCTTTAATTCGGCCTTAATTGCTTCCTCCCACTTAGGCCAATTTTTCCTTTAACAGTATTCAATAATAGATTGCGGCTCACAATCATCATTCTTAATTTTATGAGCAACCGAGAATGCAAAAGTATTATTAATGATGATTTCATTTCGATCACAAATCTCATTATAATATGTAATGAAATTCTCAGTATTCCCGGTTGGTGTTTCTTTTCATGGATTTGTGCCTCTTCAGAGCAATAAGCTCTTTGGGAGTGAGCACAACGCCAGGCTCTTCTGGAGCGGATTCCTGATTATTTTCCCCTCATTTTTGAGGAGCAGTATCTTTTGATTCTATTGGTCTACCACACTTCAAGTGTAGGCGATTTTGATCCATTTTAGCCTGTCCTTCAGGAACAGCTATCCTAGTTGGAGCATTTGTAGCTAGAATATGATAATAGTGCAAATAAACGTGCAAATGTGTCATTGCGCGTAGATAATAGGCAAACATGGAACCATCAACAAGATGTGTCCACTAATACCATAAAATATCGAAATTGTCCACTTAGTGGTTGTATTGGTTCACAAATATCACCATGAATTTTTTGCAAGAAGAAATGGGATTTAAGATTAACCTCTTTTATAGAAGGTTTGATAATGAGCTTTCATTATGAGCAAGCCTCACAATTATAATCTTTGGACAACAATACATTTGTATCCTTTAAAGGGTGCCATTTTGTATTTTGAATTATTCTATGCATCATTAAAGCGCTAGGATGACCAAGGCAATCATGCCACAGTCCAAACTTCGATCGGGGGTTTACCAATCTCCAGGATGTGGTACCGTAGGTTTCAACAGCTTTAATCATGACATAATACAAACCCATAGAAGAAGCTTCTAGTTTCTCATGGATGGTCTTCTGACCCATTTTATAAGAGAAAATGCCAATATATTCCTTATCTTGCTCATAAATAGTCTCAATATGGTATTTATTACGGCGTACATCTTTGAAACTAAGCAGATTTATTTTTGATCTAATGCTTAGAAACGCATCCTCAATATGCAGGATGGTACCATTTGGTAAAACAATTGTGTTATTCCCAAAACCTTCAATAATCGGAACGGGACTTGATATTGTATGGATTTGTGCCTTACGCAATATCATACTCGAAAAAAAGTGTCTACTATGAAATATAGTATGTGTTATTGCATTATCAAGCAAACAAATATCTCATTTTTCTCGGTATTTTCCATTTGCATTTATGTTGACAACTTCACGTGTCAAGTATTATAAAATTTGCATATAATCATTGCAAAAATAAATCTTTAAATTAATTAGAAGGATTTCTAAGTATCCACTGCCACTTCAGGAGCATAAGGATACTTTTTTAAGATTTGAAATTTGGCTTCCGCCAAGAAAAAATAAAAATAAAGAATTGATAGAAGAAGATGAAGTATAAGTTGATTAATAAAAGAATACTTACCTTGCAAAAATTACTTACTCAGTCGGTAGATTCTCGTGCTTGCAAAAATTACTTACTCAGTCGGTAGACCTCGTGCTGATAACGTGTTGTAAAATATTACGTTGCAATTATATAATAGATGAGAGATTGAGAAGAGAAAGCAAGTGAACATTAGAGATAGTAGAGAAAGCCAGATGAGAGAATTTTATTTCTAGTGTATGACTGTTGTTCTACAACAAAAACTAAGCTCCTATTTATAGGAAAACAAGAGTGTACTTATCATTAATATCAATCTATCGAATGATACATGTATTGGATAGGAGATGAACGTTCATTGTATAGGGAGATGTACTTAGAATGTATGATACAAATGTATCATGTATTTCATTTATTCATGTATTTCATAACAGGCTAATGTTTTTTTATTTTTATGAGTCAAGGACACCATTTCCTCTTATTTTTATGAGTCAACCCACATTTTATATTTCGGCTCTTCATGGGTTGAAACTGTTGCACAATTAAGCATTTAGATGTTATACCAATTTTTGTCATTCCACTTTTTTTATTATTGAGGTGTTTTCACTTTCTATTTTGTGACTTTTCCATATCATTATTTACAGGAATTCCTCTTTTTACCCTTGATTTTTTTAATAAAAATAAAAATATAAAGAATTCAAAGAAAATTTAATTAACTAAAATATAATTATTAGAAAAATGAATATCATCGACAATTTTTTAAATAAAAATTATAACTAGGTTAACATATTAATAGAATTAATAAAATATTTAAGAAAAAGAACTATGATCTAGTAAAAGGAAAATGCCTCAAAAAAAAAAAGTTCAAATAACAAAGAGTTGGATACTCATTGCGTACTTTTAAATTGTTAATTAATGCTAAAAATGACTTAATCACTACAAAATTTTTAAAAAAATCACTTATTGGTTAATCATTTGCTTTCATGAGTTGGGGTTATCATTTTCTTTTATTATTTTTTTCTGAAAATGTTTAGTCAATCAATTTTAGTTACATCAATTTAGTCCTTAAATATCACAACAACTAACCAAATCTTGTCGTTTCACCTTTTCTTATTAAGGCCTTTAATTTTTTTCTTAAAATATCTTTTTAATTTCGTTAATGTTGCTATCATCAGATTTTGTTTCATACGATTATTGATATTTATTTTTCTATAATTAATATTTAGTTAATCTATTTTCTGCCGTTTTCTATATTTTTCAATTATGTATAGCATTATGGGTAAATGAGAGATTTCCTTCCAAATATGAGATGAACTATATACTTGTATCCCTTGCAAATCGTGTGCATTGACATACTAATACATACAAAATAACGTAGGTTAATGACTATAATAAAATGAAAGTTCTGGGGGTATTGTTTAACAATTGAAAGTTTATGGGTAAATGTATCCTACCCTCAAAATTCAACAAGAGTTTGTGTAATTTCTCCTAAAAGAAAAGTCATAACTGAAAATCAAATTTGGCTAGATGGAATAATTATTATGTAATATTCGTCCTTCAAAAAGGTATGCACTACAAAAACATCAGGCTCTACCCCATAGAAATATTCAATGAGAACAATTAGACATTGTGGCTTGTATCTATACACACAAGGAGTTGATAGACATTATCCAGCTATTGTCATCGAACTAAACAAGAAAATTTGCTATATGGAATAGTAAGATATATCCCGGCACTTTCCATCGATGTGCACTAAAAGACATCAGGTTCTACTAGAAAGTTTATTACATAAAAGAACATTAAACCTAGTGACTCATCTTGGGGGCATAATGAGGAATATATATATATATATATATATATATATATGTTTAAACGTGTGTACATATGTCATGTATTCCAGGGAATTGATAGACATTATCCAGATATTATACCCATTTATATTAGAGATTGATGGATGGATGACTCCCAAACGTTCAATGATTGGCTAGAGAATGTTTTGTGGAGCTCTTTAGGCCTTTGATTTTACACATAGGCAGTATGCCGCCAAATAGGACAAGTATAAATAGTGTGGCAGACTTCATTGTCATGTATCTAGTGTTTGGTTCAATATTTTGAAAGTCTATTGGGAAAATGCAAAGCAATTTAGCCAAAATAACTTTGGGTAAATGGAAAGGCCGTTTAGTAAATTATGTTTTGAGAAGTAACTTTGAGAGAAATGCTTTTTGGTAGAAAACATATTTGAAAAGCCTTTTGGGTTAATAATATCAGTTTTATTAATTTTTATTTGTTTAAAATTTAAAAAAAAAATGAATGTAACTTTTTAAATATAAATTTTGAAAATAATGCTAAAAAAATCAAATGCATTATATAATTTAAAAAAGACCAAAACCTTCGTCATAATTTTTTAATTTTTATTTGTTTATAATTGAAAAAATACTGATTGCAACTTTTTAAATATAAATTTTAACAATATTGCTAAAAATCAAATAAATATATATAATTTATATATAAAAAATGAAGACCAAACTCTTCGTCAGAATTTTTAATTTTTAATTGTTTAAAATTGAAAAAAAAAAAATATATGCAACTTTTAAATATAAATTTTGACAATAATGTTAAAATCATATATATATAATTTCTTTAAAAAAGAGAATTATATATATTTGATTTTTTAGCATTATTTTAGCATTTAAAAATATAATAATGAGGGCAAAATTGAAAATTTGAAGAATGAATGATGATAGTTTTGGAAGAAAAAAATGAGTTTCAGCGTTTGGCTAAATGCTGAAAGTCCAATGCTAGTCCATATTAGCATTAGGCTTTCAGCATTTTTGATGTTAGCTTTTACTTGAAAGTTACTTTAAAATTGTTGTCAAACGGTCCAGTATTTCTTTAAAGGGCTTTGGAAAGCTTAAAGCCCATTGAGAATGATGAACCAAACACACTATAAATCATTTTATCTCTAAAAGTGAAAAGAAAAGGGCGGAACAAAAGCACATCAGGTGATGCGCCTTCCTGTTGTGTTATTGAAACCCACTAATCGATGAGTGACCACCATAATTGATGAACCACACCCACATTGTTAATTATCATATGAAATGGGAAAGGAGCCATCAAATTAATTTGATCCACAATAATTAGGAATAAGTTGTTTTAGCACTATCATTGCAGATATAACATAAACTTTGGAAGACTTTCCAAGACGCAAATTGGCTTTGTTACTTCACATTTCACATTTTTATTTTTCATTTGAATGAAATATTAATAATCAGCATTAATTGTTGTTCTCTTACTCAAAATCAACAATAATGTTCATCTAACTTTTTCATGTTTAATCATATTTTAATTATTCATTCATTTATCTCTATGGTACTTGTCTATTAGATTTATGTCTAGATTTTCATGTATCTTATCAAATATAAGCTTGATAAAAGCAAAAAGAAAAGCTAAAAAGAAAAAAAAACAGCAAAAACTGGAAAAAAAGAAGGAATGGGGCAAGAGAGAGCACGCCATTCCCACGGCCACCGCCATGCCGTGATAGTAGGTAAGGTCAATTCTAAGTTGTTAAGGTATCTTACATTATTTGTTTATTCGGTTTATATGCTGTCTATGTACACATGGTCTTCCTCCATTTATTATTTTAAGTTTTTGAATTGGATTTTCTAATATATTATAGAAGCCACATTCTATCCACTTTATTTTTAACTTGCACATTAGAGGGGGTATTAAAGTATCACAAGGGATTATTGAAGTATCCTATACCAGTCTCTCTCCTCCTATTAGCTCAATGTTTGGGTTGGACTTTTAATATTAACAACACAATGTGATTGAGTATAAATGAATTATCATCGGATTTTTCTTTTGTCATAAGAATACTCTAAAGCCTCGAACTTGGCTTTTCTGTTTGAGTATAGTTGGCGATTTTCTTGCCTTTTTATAAAAATTTTATAGGAGGGTGGTTATTTGTTTTGCATGGTGGTGTGCTGCTCGACGGCAATTGTTTCATACTAAATCCTTTGACGAAAATACCGAGAATCAAGTTTTGTCTTTTGAGGATTTCCTTGGATGCTGATATTATTTTGGTCGACTCACCGTACAGTTCCAATTAAATTGTTGTTAGGTGATGATGATGACTCATCTTTTTACGCTAGAATAAGGAAGGAGAGGGGATTAGAAAGATTGCAAGCCTGTCATTAACTAAATCTAAAGAAAGCAATTGTTATAAATCATTGTTCTCCATATTTGATTTGTGTTTTTGCACATAGTTAGGCCCTAAGTTTGGAGCTCACGTGAAAAGTAGCCACATCGATGTCAAGTTTATTATCGATCATATATTTTCTCTTGGGATGGAATCAGATATTTCAAATAGCACACACTATATTTAAATGCGAAACGTATTCATTCATTTGAGCAGGCTTGAGGGTGAAAAAAGAATTGCCCATTGAGCTTAGCTCAACCTAACCTAAATATAGCTATTCAAGCTTGAGGGCAATGACTCTTGTGATATCCTGATTTTCGAGTTTGATTTCGATGAGATGAAATGGACTTTTCATCGACGTGCCTATAGCCTTTTTCTCTCGAGTTGGCCACTCACGAGTTAACTAGCCTATCGGGTGAAGCCGTTAAGGAATCTAAACGCAGTAGACATGAGAATTCGACCAAGAATTGACTGCTCGACCATGCTAATCTGCAAGGGTCATTACAGCACCGACAAAATCGATTAGAGACCGGAGATAGGTCGATTCGATAGAGGTGTATGATTAGTGCGTGGGTGATTCCACCTAATTGCAGAATTTCTGTCGAACGGTACTAGACCGATTTTTCTGTCATTTTCGTACTTGGTGTCCGTATTTTGGAATCTCGAGATTTTCACGACAACCGAGAGTCACCAATGAGTCGAAGATGTACATTGTGGCTCGAAAATAATCGACCACAGTCAATTGCATTAAAAATTCATAAAATTTTAGGAACATCGACTCATTTTCTGAAATTTTTTTGGAGATTCCGGGTTTTTATGGAAAATTGATTCAGAAAATGAACGGAAATTCAAACGGGCTCATTTAAAGGAAATTTTGACTTCCAAGTTAGGCCATGTGCTGATGGGAATTTATAGAATTTATGTGGACTTTTCTTTTTCAAAATAGGACTTGAATTGGAGAAATTGAGGAAGAAAGTGAAGCTAAATTAAGTGAAATTCGGATCACAAGAGAAGGGCTGCATCTTTGACATTTAAATTGGATTTTTGTGGTATTAAGTTGCAAAAAAGAAATAGGGGACATAAGGGATAAGATTGGAAGCTTGAAGGGGGAACCAAGCATTCAATTTAAGAGATAGTTTTGTTGACTTTTGGCTCAAGCTTGGCTTCCTTCGCACGCCTGTCCACCGCCTCTCTCCCTCATCCGATTCTCTCTTTCTCCTTGGTCTCTCTCGCTTTTCACGGCTTCAGCTCCTTCTGTTCACTTCTCCTTTGAAGACACCCATCACCGAAGCATCCCACACATTTTTCCCTCATCCTACCGCCACGTACACCATCATTCACCCCACCTTCTCCACACGTCCGAAGCTCTCCCCATCATGGTCCATGCCTCCAACACAGTCGACTAGCAAGCCCAAGTGTTGACCCATTTAATTCACGCCTGCAAGCCCAGCAAAGGACCATCTTCATGGACTCCGAAGCCCACGCTCTTCGCGTCCAAGCCGTGCCTCTCTCCACCAAATTCTCCTCTGCCAAATTGCCAACGCTAGCTTCACTCAGTCCACCGAAGACCGAAACAAGCCGTGGATTCCAGCGAACTCAGCTGAGTTCGTGAGTTTCTTTTGCAGTTTTTCAGCCGATCCAAGCTCTCTCAGCCTCGCCGTGAGCTCAAGTTGAAAGTGCTAGTACGAACACCTAGAGTGGGGTGAATAGGTGCAAAAACAAATTTTGCAAAATATAGCGTAAAACTTTACTTTTAACCTGAATCTAGTTGATGATAGATTTTGCAGAGGAACTCAAACTTTAACAATTAAATAGAGTTATGAACAAAATAAAAAAAAAAGTTCAGGGAAGAGAATAAAAACACAAGGTTTATAGTGGTTTGGCTTAATCCAAGCCTACGTCTATTCTCTTACACCGATAACCCACCAGCTGAATTCACTATGAATCAAAAGAGTTGTTACAGTATCATGTTCTTGATTCCACAAAGTGTAGAGACTCTGCTACATTTCCACAAGACCTTACAAATATCTAAACTCTCTTTTGAGTACAAATTTTCACTCGACAATTAAAACAACAAGGAACAAGTAGCTTCAGACTTTGGAATTTTTCTATCGCGCAAACACTCGAATA
Organism: Eucalyptus grandis; assembly: GCF_016545825.1. Lineage (NCBI taxonomy): Eukaryota > Viridiplantae > Streptophyta > Magnoliopsida > Myrtales > Myrtaceae > Eucalyptus > Eucalyptus grandis. The sequence continues at coordinate 63,339,222 of NC_052619.1, forward strand.
ACTAGATAGTCTTCTTTATATACTCCTCCATGCCTTCATATCCGTTGGCACCTTCCAAAGGAGTTCTTCCAATCTACCCGTTGGACAGAATCAATTAGGGAGATCTTGAGTTACTTAAAGAATGTGATGATAGCTCACCAATCCTCGCTTGCCCATACAATTAGGATCTAGGTTTTCATAAATAGAACATTCCAAGTATACTTTGCTAATCGACGGATCCAAATTACTCGTATTGATTTAAAAACAAATAATAGATCTTGAGATGCTATCTCTAGCCGTGAGAACTTCTTTAGCCACTCAAATAAAAAACCTTAAAGAAATACTCGATTCTCGGATAAGTCTTCTTTGTCAATCTAGAAACTATCAGTGAGGGCAGACTTTAAATCTTGAGTCTAGCGGTCTTTAGACTTTGACGAAAGAGTTTGCAAGTCTTCAAACTAGATTGATGGAAACGTTTTGTCAGCTTTAAAACAAGTAATGAAGTTTTCTCCAACAATCTCCCCTTTTTGATGGTGAAAAAACTTTCTTGCAGATTTGGATACTTTTTGACCAAGACAATAATACTCACAAACAAGAATATCTCATAAGATAAATGAGGATAAAGTTAGGTACGAATATATCCACAGGAAATAAGTTAGTTCTGTAAAAATAACTATCTTTGTCATAGAATAACAATGCTTAAGATAATTAAGCATTTAAATGATCAAAACACAACTAAAAACACAATCCAAACCATCCAACTAGTCACAACTGCATAAAAATCAAAGCTAAATCTACAAATCAAATCAACATGTGTCAACTTCTCCCTTTTGTCAGCATTAAAAAGGTAGAGACGAAAAAGAGAATTGATTAAGATTGAGCTGAACGTGAACAAGCTGGAAATCTCCCATCGACTTGACACTTCCTTCCGGCTTTCTATCCTCCTTCGCCATGCCTACTTCCTCACCCTTGGCAAAGCTTGCCGAACTTGAAGATTGAGGGCTTGAACTTGATTGTGCAAAGAAACTGAAGATGCTTGATTAGCATTATGCATATTCTGAAATCTTGATCCCAAAGCATAAATCTAACCTCTCATCTCTATAAGAACATCAAGCACACTTATAAGATCTCCCGAGTTACGCCTGAGTGCTTGCTTTAGCATGATGGCTTGTGGAGTATTGGCAGATGATGGAACTTCAGCATGAACACCTAGACTTGGAGATGAAACTCATTACCTTCTTCAGAAATTGATGATGCATATACATCTTCCTGGATCTCAGGAGAACGTTTGGACATCATCACTAGTAAAAGCAAGTGACGAAGTACCTCTTCTATTAGCAGCTCCCTCTCGCTTTAATGCCTTCGTGTGAGAGACGTACTCTTCATGCTCGTCTTCTTCTTCAATGACACGATGACCTTGTTCTCCCCTTTTGCTCTTCTTCCTACAGCTTCTTCCTTCATCTGCTTCTTTCCTCATCAATTCCCTCTTCATTCCTCTGCTCTATTTCCTTTGTGTCTTGGTTCTTCTATCCTCTATCTCAAAACAAAATGCTGTAAGTCCTTAAAGCAAGAGCGGAAATGGTGATATCTTCCTCATCTTCTTCATCCTGCAAGATGAGTGCTCTCCTTTTCTTGGATGGGGTTGTCATGGGCTCCTTGCCTTTCCGTTTTGCAGCCACAAAGTCTTGATGAGTCTTGACAGGAGTCTTCTCATTAAATTTCTAAAGCCTTGTTTAGCTTATTCGACGCATCTTTGAAACCATCTTTAGTCCCACCACCATTTGATCACAAGGTGTTCGAACACACAGATTTGGGAGGTTGAATTTTTAAAATGTTTGAATAGCTGAGTAACAAGTGTTGAATAAGGAAGTTGGCCCCTATCCTTTACCATTGATCTATACATGTAAAACATGATAATGTGTGGCGTAGAGAACTTTTTTACCAGCATTGATAGTACATCAGCTTCGCTTCTAAATTGGAGACGCGCCTTGATGTGGATTTGGGTCTAAGACAATTAATCACAATCTTGTGAAGCAAGACATTTGAGGCACTCATCATCAAATATGAAATTTGGCCTTCGCCATTCCATCTCGAACAAGCTCCACAATCGCACAAACCAATAGACGACTAATTGATTGAACATCCCTCTCTCTACTCCAATCACATCAGCCAGAGTGTCCATATGAAACCACATAATCCCGGTCTCTAACACTAAAGGAAAATCTATTCGCATCCAAAAGCTTAGATTGAATAGAAATACGCAAAGAAGTTCGAATGAGCTACCGTTGTTTTAGAGCAAAATCGTTCAAGTTGGAAGTAAAGTAAATTTCTCAGTAACTTCACGCTCAGAAAGTTAAGAAAAATCAAAATCCACACTCCTTGGGTTCATCACCCGCTCCAAAGAACTTAGACTAAACTTGTTTATGTTCTTTAGAATGAAACAGACAGTTCTTCTTCCGAATGTTCGCAACAACACCCATTCTAGACTTAAAATGAGTGAACATCTTTTCACCATCATTTTCATTAGGTTGACTAAATCCCTCTAACACGTGGATCACTTGGGAAATTCGCAAAGCCCTTCGTTGAGCTAGCAAGAGCAATCCCTAAACGTTCCATCGTTTGTAAAAAGTAAGTTTCATTTTGGTACCCTTTTCTTCAAAATTCATCAATAAAGGTCATTAGAGAACCTCCACCCTTTAAGGCAGAGTAGAGTTTGAAGTTAAAAGTAGGCTTCTTTGAGTCCTTATAGGTTCAGCATCCTTAATAATTTCTTTCCTCCGCTTGATGTTGCTGAACATTCTGTGGTTCTAGCTTCTGAGGAGAATGGCGCGGTTGGAGAATGTTGTGGACTTTGCTGTTGCCTTCTGAGATTCTTCTCTTCCTCGGTAAGGTCAAAGTGTAGGACCCCATGCATATGATGTGGTCTCCGCTTGCAATCCTTCTGAAGACTTTCTTTGGGAAGACATTCTCACAGCCTTGGAGAGAGTTTCCGAATTTGATTTGCGAGAAAGATGAAAACTTTAAGGATTAAACTAGAGAGAAAAAGTAAGAAGGTGATGTTCTGTGCTTCTAGGTTTGTGAGTAAAAAGAAGAAAAAACAGTATATAAAGTAATCAAACGAGGTAATGGATCGTCATAAAAGGAAAAATAAAAATGCCTTTTAAAAATAACTGCCTTTTGAAAATAAATAACTGTCATCTAAAAACAAAATAAACTTCCTTTTCGAAAAGAATAATTTCCACAATTTCAAAACTTGGGAAGATAAACATCAATCAATTGTAGATTAATAAGCAATTGTACTCTTTCTCGAGATTTTATCCGAAAGATAAATTGCTAGAACGAAATAACTTACAGGCCGTAATCCTTGATCTTCTAAGCCCGAGCATCTTTAAACTTTTATCCCCGAGTCCGAGCTTTCTGTGTAATTTTTAAGATATTAAGTCCGGAACGAATATACTCAAATAGACTTTTCTCCAATGGCTTTGTAAATATAAAACATTATTGATTCTTTGAGTCAATGAATTGAATCAAGACTTCTCCATTTGAACATGGTCTTTAATAAAATGATGTCAATCTCTATATGCTTTGCTCTTGAATGAAGAATTGATTCTTGGTGAGATTAATCGCGTTGGTATTATTACATTTGATCTCAAAGGCATGAGTCTTTTGATTCCAAAGTCTCTTAGTTGTTATTTTTTTTTTCCATAGGATTTGAGAACAACAACTTCCAAGAGCCACATACTCGCTTTTGCTATTAAAGAGAGTTACGTACTTTGCTTCCTTGAAAACCAGAAACTGCCATGTTACCAAGCAATTGACAAGTGCCCAAGGTGCTCTTTCTATTAACTTTGCATCCAGCTCAGATCTGCATCTGAGTATCAAAGAAGAGTAAAGTCTCATTCTTTAGGATACCATAGACCTAACTTAGAGGTTGTAGCGATGTATTTGATGATGCTTTAAACACTTAGATGAGATTTTGGGGATCCGATTAAAATCGGGTACAAAAATGCAAACACTAAACAAAATGTGTGTCTAGAGACAGCTAAGATAAAGAAGGGAACCAATGATACTCCCGTATAGCTTCTGGTCAACTTTCTTTCCTCATTCATTTTTGTCCAACTTCAAGAACTTCACATTGGTATATCACCTTTTTGCAATTCTTCAACCGAACTTTTTAACAAGTTCTTTTAGCATATTTTTCTCGATAAATGAAAACTCATTCCTTCAATTGTTTTACTTGTAGTCCTAGAAAGAAGGATAGTTCACCCATCATGTCATCTCGAATTCATCCCCGCATAGACTTAGAGAATTTCTTGCATAGATTTTCGTTAGGTGATCCAAAATAATATCATCAACATAGATTTGAACAAGTAAAAAGTTTTTATTTTCTCTTTGATAAACAGAGTAGTGTCTACTTTCACTTTTAACAGCCATTTTGGATTAAAACTACTTAACCTATCATACCAAGCTCGAGGTGCTTACTTTAAACCATATATGGCCTTTTCAGTCCTCAATACAGTCCTGGTCCCTTGGTCTTTAAAATCGGGAAGTTGTTCCACATAGACTTCCTCTTGGATAAATCCATTCCGAATGCACTTTGACGTCCATTTAAAATAACCTGAAATTTTTATAACAAAGGTAAAATCAAGTAATAATCTAATTGCTTCTAACCTTGCTACTGGTGCGTAAGTCTCATCATAGTCTTTCCCTTTTTCTGCGTATATCCTTTGGCCACGAGTTTTGCTTTGTTCTTATAACTTTCATTTTTCGTCAATCTTGTTCTTGAAAAACTCATTTAGTTCCAATAATAGATTTAACTTTTGGGTTTAGAGTTAATTCCCAAACATCATTAACACCGAACTACTTGAGATCTTCTGCTAGTTTCAATCCCATCATTTTAAAACTTCTTCTATGCTTTAGGGTTCTATTTCGTAAATAAGAGTCATAGCGCTAGACTCTTCACACCATTTGATCTTGTACGAATCCCTTCATCAATGTCACCAATAATAAGTTCTTTGGGATGATTGGCCTTGTGCTTCAAGTTGTTGGTTGGTTTGACATTTCGCCGATCTTTTCTTCATTTGATTCTTCAACATTCATTCCTTGTTGACCTTCTGTAGTCCGAGCGTTTTGGGGAATTAGATTTTGTAGAGTTTGGAGTAGGTTAGATTCTCTAGGCTGCCGAGTCTAGATCGATTGATTTTGTATAAGGTCTTGAAATTTGACATTCATCGATTCTTCCACAGATTGAGTCTTCTTTTGTTGTATACTCTGTAAGCTTTGCTGGTGGTTGAATATCCACGAAGATTTCTTTGTCTTGATTTTTCTTCAAAACTTACCAATTCGATTATTTGCATTTTTCAATATAAACATTTGCAACCAAACGCATGAAAATAGAAAACAATTGGCTTCTAGGGAGTTTTCTCCAGAATCGGCCTCAAGAAAACTCTGTTAATGACATAACATGCTATAGAAACTGCTTCAGCCCAAAAACGAGAAGAAATGTTGCTTTCAATTAAAAGTGTTCTTGCCATTTTTGCAACAATCTATTCTTTTCTTCCACAACTCCATTCTGTTCAGAGTGTATGGAGAGGAGAACATATGCTGAAAACCATATTCATCACAGAATTTAGCAAAGTCTTGATTTTCAAACACACCTCCATGTCTGCATTTGTATGCTTGAAATAACATACCCTTTCTCATTTTGTACTTAGCAAACTTTAAAAAAATAAGAGAATGTTTTTCAGACTTACTTGCTAGAAAGTATACCCAAGTAAATCGTGAATAATTATCCACTATTATTAGCCAATATCTCTTTCCACCAATGCTTTGAGTTCTAGTTGGTCTAAAGAAATCCATATGGTGGAGCATGCAGACATGATTAGTGGAAAATTGATTTATTGGTTTGAAAGAACTTCTAACCTGTTTTCCCAACACGCATGGTGTGCATAATTCAGATTTTTGGTATGTTAGGTTGAGTAGTCCACTTAACAATCTTCTTTGAAGAGATTTTGGCAATTTGCTTTATGTTGATATGGCCAAGTTTTCAATGCTAGAGATTAGCTTCCTCTTGAATTGAAATTAGACATTGAGATTTTTCTGGTTTGATGTCCAAAAGATAGATGTTCCCATGTCTTCGCCCCGTGAAAGTCTGAGAGATGTCTTTACTAGTTTCCGAACATACTTCTTGAAAATTGATTTTGAAACCTGTGTCGCACAGTTGACTAATACTCAACAAGTTGTAATGGAGTCTTTCTACTAATGAGACATTATTGATTATGAGACTTCCAATTTTTACTGTTCCGTATCCGACAATCTTTCCTTTGCTATTTCTACCAAAAGAAAATTTTCCACCATTAACTTGCATAAGTTTTATTGTGACATCCCGATTTTCCAATTCTATTTTCAATAAATTGAGACGGACATTTCGTTGGCACGCATATAGTTCTTTTCCTTGAGTCGGCCACTCATGTGAAAACTAGACTATCGGGTGAAGCTGTAAAGAGTTTCTAATGCATCGTATTCGAGAATTTGACTGTAGGCGATCTTTCGACTGCTAATCCGCAAATGGTCATTACGGCACAATTAAAAATCGATTAGAAATGAGATAGGTCGACTCCCAGAGGCATGTGATCAGGTGTGGGTGATTCCACCGACGCACAATTCTTGTCGATTGGCACTAGACCAACTTTCTGTCGATTGGGTACCAAGCCAGATTTGAAATCTTCAGATTACTGACAACCGAAAGTCGCCAATGTTTCAAAGATGTACATTGTGGCTTGAGATGATCAACCATAGGTCAAATGCATGAAAATTTCTAAAGGCTACCCGGTAGGTTAAGCCGCGCTAGTATCGTGCCAAAGTGAAATTAACCCGGGGAATTGAGATCAAATTCAGAAATTGGAAGTCCTGGGTGTCACAGATTATTTTAGGAATATTGACTCATCTTTTGGAAGATTTTTCATGCAAGCGAGTTTTCAAAGAAAATAATCAAAGTATTGTTAATTTGGTTCGGAAATTGGTAGGGCCCGCTTGGTCATGCTTTGGGACTTAAGTTGGTTCTATGGACAAGTGAAGATGTGAATTTCAGTGTGGTGACATTGGATTAATTTTATGGACCTTGGAAGAGAATCGATTGGAAATTAAAGACTTTGATGTACAGATTGGCATAAAATTGATTTGGACCCATTGAAATAGGTTGTAGAGGAAATAGTTAGTGGATGATGACATCATGGGGTGATGTCATGGTGGGTGGCCAATTGGTGGAGATCTTGACAAGTGGAGGGGTGGATTTAATCCCTAAAAAGTGAAGGGCCCCACCACTTTTCTTTCTTCTTCTTCTTCCTTGAGTTCCAACTGTGAGGAGGGGGAGAACTCGTGCGGCAGCCAACGGAAGCCAGCCGAGCTCAGACCGCGACGCCCGTCGCCGGGCTTCCGCCGCCGCCGTCGTCCACGAAGCGAGCTCGCGCGCCGCGTGTCGCTAAATCGGCCAACCGCCGCACGCTGCTCCGCCCGCTCACCAGCCCCCCAAGCTCCTTCCCTCCATCCAGCCTACTATCGCCGTCGCAAGGGTCGCCAAGAGTCTCGCCGAGCGCCATCTCAACTTGCCCAAGCCACCGCCGTTGCTACTCTGGGTTCCCGCGCTCCATAACCGCCATGTAGCCCTCCATTGGCCCCAAGCAAGGCCAGGCTGAAAAAAATGGGTTTCTCAGCCCGGTTTTGGCTGCGTTTTGGCCGTCTTCTTGAGCCCGGATGCTCGGCCCGCTTTGAGGAAAGTCGATCCTCGCGTTGATCCCACATGCTTGGTCTGCCTCGGCTCCACTAATCCGGTAAGTTTAGCTCACTAAACCTCGCTTAGAGGGTTAATTATGCTTAGGAGGTTTAGTTTATGTTAAGTGTCATTAGGTGGCTAGTTTAATTTATTTAAGTGTAGATTATATGAAGGTGCTTGATTAACATAAAGTGTGTTTAGTTTAAAGCTAAGTAGGTTTATTTTAATATAAGCCTTGATGTGACATAATGGGTTTTATTTTTATTTATTTAAATGTTTCGAAATTCTGGAATTTTAATAATTTATTATATTCCGAAAATAATTTTAAAATTAATAAATAAATAAATTCAAAAAAATTATTTATGACCTTATTTGCTCAAAATTTCGTGTTGATCGCTTTGTATTCGAATTTTGAAATTGATGGTTGTATATTATAAATTGAGTGTGGATTAAAAATATGGATATTATTATTTAATTAATTTTCGGAATAAATTTAATTATTTATTAAATTCGAAAATTTCTGGTCGAGACGTTATTCTCTTAGAATTTCTGGGCCGATCACCGCTGTGGATTTAGAATTTGAGTTTGGTGAATGGATGTGGCAAATTGAGTGTTGATTGTGATAAATAGAGATTTTATTTATAAAACCCAAGTGTCGTTTTGGCATTGAAATTGGATTTTTTAATGTTAATATCATAATTGGATTATGTGAGGAAATGTAAAGTATCGAGGGATTGGTATCGAATTGTCGTGTGTTGGTTGAAAGGCTCGGGTCACGTGAGTGGCTAGCTAACCGAACCCTTATTCTACTTAAAATGCCGTCAAGAGAGTGACGTGGCTCGAGTCGCAGAGTGGCTAGCCAACCGGACCTTTATTCATTTAGAAATGTCACAAGAAGTGACATGGCTCAGGTCATGAGAGGCTAGCCAACTGGACTCATGCTCCTTCAAATGCCGCGACGTAGTGACGAAGCTGTGCCCAAGGGGGAGACGACTCCTTTCTGGGAATGTCGCCGACGTAATGACGAAGCCGCGCTCCATGGGGAGGCGGGCGACAGCATTACTGCCGTAGATAGCCGAACTGCGAGTAGGCTATGCCCTTGTGTGGCAGTGGAATAATAATTGGAATGCGGCTAAGTGCGTGATCGCCGACGTAATGACGGGGCTTCGCGCCTCCATGGGGAGGCGATGGCTAGCATTAATGCTCAGATAGCCGAATCCGTAGTAGGCTATGCCCTTGTGTGGCAGTGAATAATAATTGGAATGCGTGCTATGATTGTGATTATATGAAAGTGATGGCGTTCCAATTGTTTAAATTATTATTACTACCCGAGATTGTATGATTCAAATTGTGCTAATCACAGGAATGAATTAAGACGAGGTAAGTCTCTGTGGTGATGTGGCTAGGCCACCCGAGGCGTATTTTCTTTCTAATAGGGTCTAGGGGGTTGAACTTATGAGACATTATCTCATCCCAGTTGTGGGATTAAAATTTCAGGTCCCTGGTGGGACGGAGCGAGCAGATAACTTTGGTTGGCCTTGAGGAGTTGCAGAGTGTGAAGTCATAAGGATTGAGAACATGTCCGACTTGTAGATCGTAGGACGATTTCCTTTAAGAGTCAGTCTTCTGTAGACTTTGGCTGTAGACCGTTGTTTGTAATTCCGTTGAATTATGAAAGTGTTATGTTGTGGTTTTGCTTCCTGCATTTTTATCATGTATTTCATTGTCGTGGGGTTTTATAATACATTCTGCTTGCGCGGCTAATAAATTTAATGGGGTGCCGACATTACTTGCGAATGTCGATTTGCATGACCATAGTGGGATGTTGGCGCGCCGAGGTTCGGGCGTGAGACATTGAAACAATTTGAATCTCCTGGGCATATGTCTTGAGCATCCACTTTCTAAATACCATTTGACATTTTTCTTGATAGTGACTGTATTTAAAAGATAAACTCAAGCTTTCTTTGGTACTTACACTTTCTTGGTCCAATGGAGTTAGTGCAATAATATACGGTTTTTACCTAATCTTTCTAACATGTTTCTAAACCATGAGACATTCTTTTTCTCAAAGTGTTCGAGCTGCTGCACTTAGAACATTTAAAAGCACTACGACCAACAGGTTTTACAAAGGCTTTTTGAAAATGATTTCTATAGAAGGCTTTTGTAGGTCTGTTTGATCCCTTTCCTTTACTCTTTTGAAAACTAATTAGAGGAATGGTTTGAGGAAGTCATTCCTAAGCTTGACTTAAGTAAGGTCTTGTAGCCGGAAAGAATCTTTTCCAATTTTTCAAATCCTATAGAAAACCTTTTTGAAATACTTGAAATATCATTTTTCAAAAGTGTATTTTCTTTTGAAATAGAGTCTGCATTTTCTTTTCAAAGTAATAAAACTTTTTTATCTAACATTTCGAATTTTTCTTTCCAAACAATCTCCTGTTGCTTTAGTATAGAATTTTCCTTTTAGCTCGGAAATCCTCTTAAGAGAGGTTTTGAGACTAAGACATAGTTCATTAATATATTTCGAGACTTTAGTAGGAATTTTTAAATTACTTACCTCAAATTCACTATCCGAGTCTAAGTCCCCGTATCCATCTCAAAGCCCGAGTCTGATTCTAATTTTGCCATTAAAGAAATATTAGCATAATCCTCATCACTCTCTTCGCATTCGGTATCACCCAAGTTTCGCTTTAAGTGCCTCTTCAGATTTCTCAATTTTTCTTTCTTTCTTTTTTTCCAGCAAGGGACAATTGGATCCGATGTGTCCCCTTCTTGCATTCAAAATAAATCACATCTTTATTGATTCATCATCCTTAGCTGATTTATTTTGAAACTTTGAGAGCTTTGTTTCTTCTAATTGAATCTTCTTCCCTTTTTGTTCAATTTTCTGAACATTCTTATCATGAGAGCAAGCTCTTCATCGTCTATATCATCTTCTTCAGGACCTATAAACCTTGAATCATCATTAGATTTTAAAGCAATAGATTTTTTACCTTGGGATCTTCATCTTCATTGATTTGCTCCACTTCATAAGACTGAAGAGTGCCAACCCAATTGTGAAACAGAGAGTGACACGATCCTTTATGTCTCTCTTATTAAGGTCTTTACGTGATTCCAATCTTTTGGAAAGTCCACGCAGCAGTTTGTTAACCTTCATGGGTCCTAAGATAGGTTGACCTTGATACTCAAGACCATTTACATAATTTCTGGAAAATGACTAAACATGCCGTAATAGATTGTCCTAACTTCATCTTGAAGGCTTCATATTGACCGAGCAAAATATTGATCCTTGTTTCTTTCACTGATTAGTTCCTTCATAAGTAATGTGCAGCCTATCCCCCACTTTAGTTGTTTCACAATAAGATATTATGTTATATTCAGTTGGAGATAATGCACAATATAATGAGTAAATTGCTTTTGCATCAAGAGCTTGTCTCTTGGTTATCTCTTCTTGAGTCATCTCAATAGCCCTGAAACTTCTTTTCCCCTTTCGAGATTCGTTGTAACTTTATGAATGATTCCTTTATCTACCACATTCCATTCAGAGGATCTTTCGATCTTAGAATGCTTTCATCTATTTTTCCATATGTTGTATTTATTTCCATTAAAATAAGGTGGTTTGGTGTTGCTTTGCCCTTCAACCAAAACCTAGAGCCAATATATTAGGCTATGGATCTTTAATTTTGAAGTAAAGACACTTCAATTTAAAATGAGTATACAGGCTCATACCAATTGAAAGTGCTAGTACGCAGCACCTAGAAGGGGGTGAATAGGTGCAAAAACAAAATTCTTGCAAAATATAGTGTAAAACTTTACTTTAACTTGAATCTGCTGATGATAGACTTTGCAGAGGAACTCGTGACTTTAACAATTAAATAGAGTTACGAACAAAATAAAAGAGTTTAGGGAAGAGAATAAAAACACAAGGTTTATAGTGGTTCACTTAATCTAAACCATGTCCACTCTCCCGCATGACAGCCCATCGACTGAATTCACTATGAATCAAAAGAGTTGTTACAAAGATATCACGTCCTTAATTCTACAAAGGTAGAGACTCGCTACACTTCCACAAGGCCTCACAAATATCTAAACTCTCTTTGAATACAAATTTACGCTCAACAATTGAAAAGCAAGGAACAAGTAGCTTTAGACTTTGGAATTTTTCTATCGAGCACACACTTGAATAACTAGAGAGTCTTCCTTATACTCTTCCATGCCTTCTTATCCGTTGGCACCTTCCAAAGGAGTTCTTCCAATCTACTTGTTAGACAGAATCAATTAAGGAGATCTCGAGTTACTTAAGGAATGTGATGATAGTTCACAAATCTGCTTGCCCATACAATCAGATCTAGGTTTCCATAAGTAGAACCTTCCAAGTATACTTTGTCAATCACCGCATCCAATTACTCGTATTGATTTAAAAACGAATAATAGATCTTGAGATGCTATCTCCAGCCGTGAGAACTTCTTTAGCTGCTCGAATAAAAACCTTAAAGAAATACTCAATTTTGGATAAGTCTTTCTTCGGGTCTAGAAAAACGGTAATGAGGGCATATTTTAAATCTTTGAGTCCAGCATCTTCGCATTCTTTGACGAAAGAGTCTCGCAAGTCTTCGACTAGATTGATGGAAACGTTTTGTCACCTTCAAAACAAGTAAGGAAGTTTTTCTAACACAAGTCTTGCCGTCGCGCTATGCCGTTGCATGTGAGCCAATTTTGTGCTAATCGCTGAGTTGCATTCTAATCCTTAATTAGTGGGCTAATGACACTTAGAGTGTGTTAGTTAGCTAATTGGTGGATTAATTATGTTAATTAGGCTTAGGATGGCTTAGTTAGATTAAGTATATAGTTAGTAGTTAGTTAGTTTATTTAGTTTAGTTAGATGGATTAGTTAGAATTTAGTTAGTTTATTTAGTTAGTGTACTTAGATTAAATTAAATAGGATGGTTAGATTTGATTGTTATTTAGATTATTTAGTTTAGTTAGTTTAGGTTAATTCAATTAAATGCTTTAAATTTATTTATTTTGTAATTTATTTAATTTCCGATAATTTATTTAATTATTAATTATTTTATGGAAATTAGACCTGGGATACGGTGACCAGAATTTTGTGCCGATTGCAATGGTGTGTTCTGGGCTGCAATTGGATGTTAATTTGTGCAAATTGAGTGCTGATTTGGAATTTTGAGTATTTAATTCCAAAATTTGTTAAATTCATTATTTATTCAAAAAACTCTGGTGTCGGGTTTTAGTGTCGGGTTTTAACACCAAAAATAGTTTTATATACTATATAAACCAGTTGGGATTTTAAATTAGAGAATATCATTTTTCCTAGTGTGAATTGACCGTGTACTCACAATACACCACTATTTTACCGTGTATTTCTAATACGAAGAAAATAGGCCAAGTTTAGTATTTTAATTGAGGCATTTGAGTGCAATGCACAGTGTCTTGGGCTGAGATTAATTGGTTGTGTGTTGGTTAAGAGAAATCGTCCTAGGCTGTTAAACCGGACGTTACCCGTTCATTGGGACTCGGGTCGTAGTAGATTTTGATCTACACCTCTTCGGGACGATGTCTAATTAAGAGACGTCACTGTGCTCAAAGGAGGTGAGACGATGCCCTGGCAATGCCAAAAGACCACCAAATTTAGAGTTGGTCAGCCCTTTAAGGGGTGTAATTAACAATTTGAACGCATGATTGTTGAGTTTGATGCACCCAATTATGAGACCAAAACTGTGTGACATGGAATGGGACGTCATAACGATTTAGCCATATAATCAGACCCGGTGATTAATTGAATTGATGAGGTGTTCCAGCTTGTTATGTGCATTGATTATATGCATTGCGATATGAATTGTATAGACGTGCAGAAGGAAACCGAGGCGAGGTAAGTTCTCTCGTGCCAATTGAGTGGTTGTGTGGTTAGGACACTTTTGGGTGTATTTCCTCCTAATCAGTGGCTTAGACCATGAACTTATCGAGATTTATATCTCACCCGTCATGGGCTTAAAATTTTCAGGGTCATAGAGGGAGGACCAAGCCGAGCCGAGGTGACCGAAGAGTAGGTCAGATAGGACAACCTCTTTTTGAGAACTAGTCTTTTGGTTATAGACTTGTATAAATGACTTAGTATGTTTATAAAAGTATGGTTTGTTTGTGAATGTGATGTCCTGCTTTTCTATCCCGAGATAGTTACTGTCAGGGGATTTGTTAATTGCTTCCGCATGTGCAATAAAATAAAAAGGGTCGGCAACTCATCTTGGGAAGTCACAAAATTTTTATCGACCAGAGAGGGATGGGCACGCGCTTGAGGATTGGGGCGTGACAACTCTTTCTTAGACCTTGGAGCTACCAAGACTTGCCCAACGTGGTTTTATTGTTTGGCTAATGCCAAGCCTAAATGAGTTTGGGCAAGCACATTTCTTCTTGGGCTCTGGCTTGCCCCAACACTGTCATTTATTCTAAGAAAGTATAATAGTTTACAAAATCATAGGCCGGGCCAGGTAAGAATTTTGATGGTCGATATCTAACTTGGTCCGTCTAGACTCCCCATTCAATAGTTTTATAGATAGTGAGTGTTGTCCTAGCCGAACAACTTTTTTTTCACCTTATTACCCGAATTGTATGTCAAGTCCAAGTGCAATCTGATCCTTTTCGGATTAAGGCCCAAGAGTTTGGGCTGTTACCTTTTGAGGCCCACCATGCCAATGGCAGCTCATTCAATGCCTTTGAAGCATGGTGTCGGGGCTTAATCCTATTGCAGTTGAAGAGCACCTAAAACATTTTGAAAATCTACGCGTAAAATCTTCCTATTCTTTTAAAATTTGAATTTTTATTTCATACTACAAAATTTGAAGAAGGGGCATGTTTCGAGGAACTAACTAAGAATTCCTTTTTTTTTTTTTTTTGCCTGCTTCTCTTCAGTATTAAATTAGGAACTCTACTAAGGAAATACCTAAGCTCCCTTCAGTATTAAATTAGGAACTCTACTAAGGGAAATACCTAAGCTCCGAGGTACCGCTATCACTTCACATGCAAAATGTCAATATTATTGACTTGTTCTTATTTGTAGCCTGCTTCAAATATTAAGATTTTTATTTTGTCAAAGAAATTAAGATTAGTTGATTGCAATGGATTGCTTTTATGTTGAAGTTTTGTTAAAGCCATTTTGCATTTTCCTTTTTTTCTCTGACAAGGGGAAAATTGCTCAAAAGTTATTTTAACCTTAGTAGATGATATCTCTCACTTATGATTCTGCTTATATAATTGATTTACATCTATATATTAGTCTATCAAGCAATGTTGTTGGGAAAATCAACCAATCTAAATCATTGGCCCCAAAATATGTAAGTATTCTTGAAACATTCATTATTTAACTTAGTCATATAAAATATCAATATATATTGTAAAGAAAAAAACAAGAAGATTCGTAACACTTTGTATAAAAGCAACTAACTTGGGCTGACTAGAAGATAACTACTTTGGCTAGAAGAAAGATTACAAGCTTGTCATTAACTAATTAGTGTGATTAATTATTGTTCTCACTATTTGATTGAGGGCTTTTGACTATTTAGGCCCTAAATGTTGAGGTTGCACGATATGTACCCACACCGATGTCGTCTAGCATGTATTTTCTTTCGGGGTGAAACATGATATTTCAAATAGTCGGCAAACGCAAAATATACTCATTCATTGAATAGGCTTGAGAAGAAAAAAAAGAGGAAAAGAAAAGAAAAAGAAGTGCAACATCGAGCCCAGCTCCACCCAGTTCAATGGTTGGAAATGTATGGGCGAGCTTTGACCAATGACCATTCTTTTTGGAGCTTGGAGCTACCAAGGCTTGCCCAATATGGTTTTATTATTTAGCAAAAGCAATATCTGAACGAGCTGAGCAAGCAGTTTTCTTTTTGAGATCAAACTTGCTGCGGCGCTGCTATTCACATGAACAAAGTATAATATATTCCAAAATCATAGTTTAGGGTAAATATGAATTTTAATGCTTATATCTAACTTGGTTTATCTGGTCTCGCCTATTGCATGGTTCTATAATTAATTAAAGCGTAGTCCCAGCCAAATGACTTTCTTGAACTTATTACTTGAATTGTATGTCAAAGTATAATTGCAATTCCATCCATTGGGATTAAGCCCCAAGAGTTGGGCTATCTACGTTTTAATTGCCTCTGAAAGTATGATGTTAGGATTTGGCACCGTTGCGTGGAATCCACATTAAACTTTGATTTTTTATGCCATATAAACAATTACGAGAGTAATCAGACGAACAAATTATATATGTACTCGCCCCAATGCAACCAAAAACAATGAGAAAAACTAGGGTGCTGCCTCTTCCAAATCTGAAAAAGGAGTGACTCTTTTCATGATTTTGTTTTTCCCAATTGACCCTTACGATTATGTTAATGCAGAACTATGGGGAAGCGTTGACCACTTGTGATGGTGGCGTAATTGTACAAGCTGATATTCCACAAATGCGAGGTCATGAGGATAATCCACGTGCAATGGTAGTGCCCGTATCTTTCCTCAATCGCGACAGTAGCTCTGGCAGCTTGGTGGGGTTATAGTGATGAGACTCGCCTACCTGAGACAACTGGGTTGCGAGTGGTTTTGGATGACGATCTTCTCGCAATTTTAGATCAAAATACTTGGTGGCAGACGCGAGGCTTTCATGATGACTCAACAGAGCAACAGAGCATAATCTCCTGGTCGCTCCTCTCCGCCTTTCCTTTACAACAAAGAAAAAGAAAATGTCCTCTGAGATGGTGTGAGAATTTAAATAGAAGAAAGATGAACTGTGAACTTTAACAACAACGTGCATTGAAATTTAGTTGTCATATTTGCCGACTCGAAAAAAAGGTTTACACCCTACTTTTTGCATCTCTACAATGCCTGTTATTGAAAGGAAGAAGACTTTGAATATAGACCAGGATAATCAACATCAATATACAGATAAATCTTATTTAGAGCATGTCGCCAAAAAAATAAAATAAAAAATAGAGCATATAGAGCATATTGGTGCATCTACCAAAATTAATAGCTTTTTCATTTTTTGCTTTTGTCAAGTTGCAAAAGATGAAAACAACTACATCAGTTGCCTACCTCAACAGTGTTTGCATTTGACGCATTCAGGTCAAGGAGCTAGGGCATAAAAAACAGACATTTGGTAGAGAAGATACAGCAAACGATTAAATTGCAGAACAATATTAGTTTAAGAGCAACAATTTTTCATAATTCTCACACAAATCATAATGCATTCCCATTTACAAATTCTTTGTGTCATCCAAGTGCAAAGATAAGCAATTTTTGGCCATCACACAAAAATCCAGATATATAATCTATATAGACAGGCACATTTGACGCATCATAATTCTGACACTACGAGCAAGTCCATGTGGTACTTTTTGTTCGAGGAATAGTCACTGGCTGTACCACGTTAACATTATAACCATTTCATTGTGTACTTCCTTGGTAAACAAAACAGAAGCAACCCAAATGTCAACATTTGACCTTCAACAGCTGGTTTATGGACATTCACGTGAAGCATGTCCATGGAAAAACATGAAAATTTTTAGCATTAAGTTGAGGAAGCGGAATGGAAATGGATCCTGGTGCAGCAGTAGCTAAATGACCAGTGTAAAAGAAAAGAAGTCCGAATCATTACCTGAAGAACAAAACTCAAGACAGTGGAGAGAAATCTTCCTGTTGGATCCAAACTAGATCAATCACAATCAGTGGGATTTCTTGGATGAGGTGCCAGTAGTTGCCGAAAAGAGAGGATCCATCCTTCAGAATCTCACATTGAATTATGGGGAATACTTTGAGGGAGGGAGGGAAGCCATCCTCCGGCAAGTACCCAAAATTCAAGCTACTTACAAAATATAACTGTTTGAGAGATGGGGGATGGCCATGAAGACCACTTGATAGTCTTTCTACTCATATTTTCTCATCCAAAGAGAGATTAGAGAGGAAGGAAAAAAAGATTCCATACATCATACATCCTCTGCTGTTGATAGTCTTTCCATATTCCCCATATTTCTCGTCCAAAAATCTAGAACAGGACAATCGATTAGTCCTGAATAACAATTACCTTTCATGAGCAATGGACAACTATAAGAGTGATCGAACAAAAGTGAACAACCAAGACAAGAATTGCTTTATTATTGTCGGGAATTAGTGACAGTTTGATAGTTTTTCCTTTTGCTAAAAACTCTTATGATTATGATAACTGACAAGAATGGAGACCACTGATCACCGGTGGTGGTGACTTATTGGTACAGGTTGATATTCTACAAATGTGAGGTCAGGAGATCGAATGACTTGGTAGGGCCTTACAATGCTTAAGAATGATTGCCTACACCTGTTGTTATATCTGGAACACTCAAAATGCAGTAAACTTTAACCATAAATCACCTGATCCTGAAACTCACTTACACATATTAGAGAAGCTCATTTAGACTGTGTTGCCGGTAATGCAAGAGAGATAAGTCATGATTGGGTAGGCAAAGGCAGGGCACGTAGAGTAAACTTGAGCTAGGTTTTGTGAAAATTCACCATGATGGGTCTTATAGAAGGAACAAAACATGGCTGTTGTTAGGATAGTGGCCAGAGATGAAACGGGGGAGATGATTACCTGCAGGGGTGTCGCAATGCAAACTAGACCTGCAAAGAAAACTGAATTACTTGCTATTCGGAAGAGCAATGAAGTAGCTAAAGAAAAAGCTGAACCAAGGCAGTAGGGGAGCTGAATGCAGCTGAGGTATACAAGGATATCATCAATTTTCCCAAGTTGTGCAATTAAAGACTAAAGGATGCTCCTGCCGGGATTCAAGAAGCTAAAGATCATTTTGCAGCTCTAAGTTTTAGTTGAATTTCACAAAAGGCAAGTGCTTGTGCCCATTAGGTAGCTATGCCAAGATTGGGATCTACATCCGCATCCCCCATCCTTCTTATCACATTTGCTTATATCAACAGTGAGTTACTGGAGTAAAAGAAAAAGCCACATCGAGGACACACGACACACCCAAATGTCAGTCTTTGACCTCTAGTGGCTGGTTTCTGAAATTCTATGAGAAACATCTCCTCGGGAAAATCAATCCGTATTAAGTATCGAACTGAATTGATGCCTTCCAACCCAAAAACTGACCCTAATCCCAGAAAGCTGACTTTAGGTGGAACAACGAATTGCGGCAGACCTGAAGAAGGCAAAGTTGTCAACGGAGATAAATCCTTTGTCAGGGCTCGGGTATGATCAATTTCAGTTCACTGGATCCGAACACCAATGTAGATGAGAGGGATCTCTTGGATGAGGGGCCGATAGTCGCCAGTGAGTTTTGAGCATCAATCTTTCAAATCTCGGATAGAAATATCTCCAGAATTTGGACAGATCATAGTCTTCCTTATTACTCCTTTCCCCCTTTCCCTGACAACAAAGAAAAAGAAAATGTGCTTTGAGATAGTGTGGAATTTGAATAGAAGAAAGAGGAACCATGAACTTCAACAAAGAACTCGGATATGAATGGCTTATGCTGCAGGCCTCATTCAAATTTAGTTGTCATATTTGCCAACTTGAAAACACCTGTTTTAAATCTTTTTTTTTTTTGGGTCTTTACTGTAGCTGCTACTTTTGGAAGTAAGAAAGCTTCTTTGATTGACTATTAATATAGACTCGATTATTGACATAATAATACAGATTAATTTTTTAGAGCATGTCGCCAACAAAAAAAAAAAAAAAAAAGCAGTTTGAAGCACATTAGTACTCCTACCAATAAAAAATAGCTTTTTGTTTTTCTTTCGTCAAGTTGCAACGGATGAACATAAGCACATCAGTTGCTTACCTCGGCACTGTTTGCATTTGATCCTCCTGAGAAATTTTGCCAAATAAAGATAACAGTGGGATATTCTGCAAAACAATCACAGCTGAGACAATTCAGGTCACCGAACTAGGATATAGAAAATTTAAAAAAAAAAAAAGATATTTGGAAGAGAAAACATAACAAACACCAAAGTTGTGGAAAAATAACAATATAAGAGCAACAATTCTTCATGATTCTCACGCAAAGCGTAGTGTATTTCCATAAGTGGAGATATAAGCAATGTTTGGTCATCAATCAGTTCAAGATATATCATCAATACAAACAGGCACATATACGCATCATAATTCCAGCACTGTTAACAAGTCATGTAAGTATTATTTGTTTTGAGGAATAGTCACTTGTATCAAGCAATGGTTGGTTGGCTTGTTGTACCGCATTAGAATTATAACCATGTCATTGCTTGCCTCCTTGTCAAACAAAACAGAGCAACCCAAAAGTCAACATTGGACCTTCAGAGCGGTTTGTGGAAATTTAGGTGAAGCTTGTCCACATGAACCTTTTAGCATCGGATTGAGGATTCATAATAGAAATGGATCCTGAAGCAGCAACGGTAACTAAAAAACAAGTGTGCAAGAAAGAAAGAAGTCCAAATCATTACCTGAAGAGCAAAATTAGAAATTGGATACATATCTTCTTATTGGATTCGAACTCGATTGACTATGATGAGTGGGATTTCTTGGATGAGGTGCCCATAGTCGCCACTAAGTTTTGAGCATCAATCTTTCAGAATTTGAAATTGAATTATGTCGGATACTTGGCGGAGGGAAAGAAGCCATCCTCTCGGCATGTTCCAATAACCTATAAAATGTAGTTGTTCGAGAGTGGAGAGATGGCTGTGAAGACCACTTGATAATCTTTCCATATTCCTCATAGTTCTCATCCAAAGAGATGTAGAGATGAGGGAAACAGAATACTCCGTGCTTCTTACATCCTCCACTGTTGATACTCTTTCCACATTCCTCGTCTCACCCAAAAATTTGAAAGAGGACTATCAATTAGTTCTGAATAAAAATTACCTTTCATGCTTAGAGTGATCAGAACAAGATTATAGGCATACTCAATTGACAGCAACAAAAAATGAACAGGGATACCCTCTTGATGATTTTCTTTTTTTTTTTTTGCTGAAAAATTCTTTGCGATTATGTTAACTCACAAGTATGGGAGACCACCAATCACCGGCGATGGTGACTTATTTGTATGCTGTGATAACTCCTAAGAATGATTGCCTACACCTGTTGGCAACTGAAAGCTCAAAATGCAATCACTTTTACCCATAAATCACCGGATGCTGAAACATCACTTGTACAGTTAGAAAAGCTGTTTTGCAAAGTGTGTTTCCAGTAAAAATGTAAGCTAGGTCATGATTGGGCTGATGCAAGGCACGGTGCATGGAGTAAACCTGAGCTGGGTTTTGTTAAGATTAACTAAGACGGGTCTTACGTAACATGCCGTCGTTGGGATTGAGGCCAGAAATGAAACAGGGGAGATGGTTGCTGGCAGAGGAGGCTGAATTACTTGCTGGTCGAAAGAGCATTGCGGTGGCTAAAGAAAAAAGTAGGCCAAGGCAGTAGAAGAGATGGATGCAGCAGTGGCATACGAGGATATCATCAACTTCCTCAAGCAGCGCAATTGGAGACTAAAGGAAGCTCTTCTTTGGGATTCAGGCAACTAAATATCATTCTTTCACCCCTGAATTTTACTTGTATTTCACGATACGGCGGTTTCGGAAATCCTATGCGACACTTCTCCATGGGAAAAATTAATTCGCACAAAGCATCGAATTGAAGAACAAAAGCGAAATTGATGCATTCAAGACCAAAAGGCTTACTCGGACCCTAGAAAACTGATTGCACATCGAAGGATGAATCGCAGCGATTAGCAAATGAAAGCGAAAGTGGATCAATTTCACTTCACCAGATTTGAAACTAATCAATGCGCATGCCATGGATTTCTTGGATTTTCCCGGAAATTTATGTGGGACATCTACATGAAGGGGAAATCAGTTTGCATCGAATTGAGGAAGCAGAATGGGAAATCGATGCCTTCGAAACCATAAACTTACCCGAACCCTAAAAAAGCTTACCGTACCAGGACGAATGAATTCATTGAATCTGAACCCAATCAATCTCGATGTCAGGGATCTCTTGGATGAGGGGCCAATAGTCGCCAGTGTGTTTTGAGCATCGATCTTTCAGAATCTCGCATCCTTCTATCCACAATTCTTGGAGGGAGGGAGGGAGGCCATCCTTTGGCAAGTCCCTTAACTTCGGGCAATTTGAAATCCCTAAACACTGGAGAGAGGAGAGATGCTTGCGAAGGCCATCCGATAGTCTTTCCACGTTCCTCATATGGCCAATCCAAAGAGAGGTAAGAGAGGAAGGAAAGAGAAGACTCCAGGCATCCTCCTCATCCTCCTCCTCCTCAGGAAACTGCACCTTCTCTCCCTCCCCTCCCATGTTTTTTCCAATAATATCTAGAAACGTGAGGGATGTGAGCAGGGGTAAGCCCATTCTCTCACTGGTTGTTTCATATTCTCGCACTCACAATGAAACGCTTGCAAATTGGGAGGCAAACCTCCTTCGGGCAAGCATTGGATATTTTGGCAATGCCTAACGGATATGTTCCGGAGGGATGTAAGATGACGCCACTTTGGTAGAGACTTTATCTTCGGGCAGTTAGAGAGAGAGACATGTGACAGGGTGATGAGAAGGGGAAGGGAATCTATTATTTCCAATGCCCCGCACCCAATTATATCCAAAGAAGTGAGATTGTTACAACTCGTGATACTAGTGATAGACTTTATCTTCGGACATCTCTCAAGTGTAAGGCTTCATAGAGTGAGGGGAAGGGGAGGAACGTCCTCTATCTGACAACAGTCACTTATACTCAATCCAGTGAGATGGGAGAGCGTGTGAAGGAATTGTGGTAGGCTTCTTAGATTCCAACAATTGCGAATTCCCATAAATTCGAGTGATTCTATGGTGATTTCTTCCAGTGATTCCACTCCCTCGCAGTATTTAATATAAAATGTCTTTAGAGTAGCAAGTCTATCTTTGGTAGAGGGACAACATGTCAGAGAATCACATTTACTTGTACATGAAGATTGAAGTTGAGATATTGGGTTGTTGCTATTGGGGTCATATGAAGAAATGGTTGGCATTATGAGTTTTGGACACCGTTCAATACACAAATAACTGAGTGTGTACATCTTGCTCGGAAGCTTTTCTAAACTGGTGCAATTACTCAATTTCATCTTTTCAAGGTTGCATGGCAGCTCTATTTCTGTTTCTCCCGCCACGAATGATGTGAACGAGGACAACTTACGATGGTTAATTCACGGAGGCAAGTAAGATTTAGCATTTCATTTCCATCTTGCCACAAATATTTTAACTGGTTGCACCCTCCTATATGAAGCTCCTTTAGCTTGATCAAGTGGCTCATAAACCCAAGATCAAAGCAAACAAACTCTGCAAGATTCTTAATTGTAAGAATGGTCAAAGAAGTCAGGTTTATCAAGCTCTTCAAGATCTCTTTGTTACAATCCTCGAGGAACAGCTCATGGAGAGATGGAAGACAAACATCATTGGTTGAGTTTTTCAAATGCGGACATGAATGAATTTCAAGCTTTGTGAGACGATCAAGTTGACAAGGCAATGTCCTGTCCAATGAA
Organism: Eucalyptus grandis; assembly: GCF_016545825.1. Taxonomy (NCBI): domain Eukaryota; kingdom Viridiplantae; phylum Streptophyta; class Magnoliopsida; order Myrtales; family Myrtaceae; genus Eucalyptus; species Eucalyptus grandis. The sequence continues at coordinate 63,362,527 of NC_052619.1, forward strand.
GGACAGCCCCGAACAACAAGATGCTTAAGACAGGAGAATGAGACTTCTTCTTTTGGGCGCCCAGCATAAGGAGACCAATCCTTCCATGCCAACATCTCTTCGAACTTCAAAGTGGTTAAGGATGAAAAAGGTCTTGTACCTCCGTAAAATTCAAAGCCTATCATTCTTATTGCATGTAGACCTTTAAGAGATAATTCCTTAAGTGAAGGTAGTTGTCCAATCATAGACAGCGACATAACATTAGGACAATCCCACAAGCATAAAGACACTATTTTATAATAGGATGTACAATCTAACCATGATGGGAATACTACACCACGATAGTTCAAAATAGCGAGATTTTCAAGATTAATGTGAGGTCGCAGAGAGTCAAGCACTTGTGCTTCGCGCTCATGATTTTGGAGATCTCCCAAATGTTCACCCCAATGCAAGGATAAGTTGGTAAGGCCTAGCTTTCGAAGCAAATTAGCATCAACTGCATCTATAACTTTTTTCACCTTTTGCAATTCTGATATGAATAATTCTCCTTCAAGATGTGGCAAGTTCTTTAACTCTTTCAACTGCGACCCTTTCTCAAGTCCTACCACAAATTCGGACAACATAATAAGATTCTTTAAATTATTGATACTCAACGGCATCTCTTTTAGACTCTTTGTATCTCTAATATCAAGAAACTGTAAGCTGACTAACTTTGTGATACCTTGAGGCAACTTTGAAAGCTTTTGACAACCTCTTAAAATCAAAGCTTGTAATTTGCACAAGGCGCCAATTGACTCAGGTAGCCTCTCAATATGAGTGTACGAGATATTGAGGTATCTAAGATGTTTTAAATCACCAATACAATTCGGTACCTTTACGATGTTACAACGACATAACGAGAATACTCTCAAGTACTTCAAGTTTATTAGCAAGTCATGTAGCACCTTGTTGGAAATAAAGAAAGAGCCCCCACAAGATCCATCATGCACCAGAATTAAACTTCTTAGTGCCTTCATTCCTTGATATGGTTTCAAGCATTTTGATGTAACATACCACGATGGGATGAATGATGCATAACGAGTTTTTTCAAGAGATGATACATCATGTTCATTACTTACTACCCGAGACCCCCCTAAGCTAAAGCAAGTCCCACCCAAAATTGACTTTGCTAGATCATTCAAAAGATCATGCATTGAAAACTTAGATGCATCGATACTTGATTGTTGAAGAAATGACTTGGATACTAACTCGTCAAAGTGCTTCTGTCCCAATTTCAAGATATTCTCATTTTCTTTTTGCCCATCTAAAAGTCCCTCTGCTATCCATAAGAGTATCAACTCATCCCTCTCAATTTCGTAATCCTTGGGAAATACCGCACAATAAGCAAAACATCTCTTTAGATAGGAAGGAAGATGGACATAGCTCAATTTTAAAATTGGGAGAACCTCATCATTCTCTGCCATCAGAAGATCCCATATTTTGTTATTTAAGGTATCTTCCCACTCATTAGGATCACTTTTAGTACGTAGGACACCGCCCAACATCTTTGCCGCCAAAGGTAAACCTTTACATCTTTCAGCTATTTTCTTGCCTAGTATTTTAAAAGCCGGGTGGCTCTCAAAATTTGTTGCTCCAAGAGCATGAAATGCCAATAAGCTTATACAATTATCAAAGGACAATTCCCTCAAATGATATGGTGAAGCTCTTGTTATGGAAGCAACATTAAGGTTGCGAGTCGTGATGATGATCTTGCTTCCGCTAGCCCCGCTTCAAATGGCTTTAAGAGGGCGGTCCATTTTTCATACTTCTCATTCCATATATCATCTAAAACCACAAGAAACTTCTTCCCAGCTAGATTATCCTTCAACTTAACTTGAAGCTTGTTAAGATCTTTGTCATCATCGGACGACCTAGTGATCGACTGCAAAATAGTTTTTGTTATGTCAAGGACATCGAAAACATCGACACACAAACCCATGCTTTCTTCTCAAAACAACTATTCACTTTGGCATCATTATATAGCCGCTGAGCCAAGGCCGTCTTTCCAACACCGCCCATCCCAACTATGGGGACTATGCTTAGTGTGGCATCAGAATTTTTGACCTCACGGATCAATAGTTGGAGTATCTCCATTTCTTCCTTCTCCCTGCCGACAAACCGAGGCTCCGGCAGAGAACTAGTGGGATCCCTTTTGTTGCCGTAGTTGGATCTATCCACAACATTGTCTCTCAAACTTAGATAATCCCTCCTTTTGACAATCGCTTCAAACCTACCATTGATATCTTGGACCTTAGTGTCAGACACGAGTGAGCCCGGTCGTGTAAAAGAAAAGAACTTCCTTTTCCATTGACCTCTACTTGTTCTGGATTCTACCTCCAACTTAACTTGAGTGGCTTTGATGTCGAACTCATCGAGCAAGTCTTCTATGTCAAAGGCCAAGTCCCTAACATCATCGAGCCACAGCTTCACTAGACAATTACCGCTAAGTTGCTTTTCCTCTGCATCATCCACCACTGCATTGTTTGTGACTAGTATCCTCTTCCAATCATCAAGGATGGTGGTGTCAATTCCTTCCCGTTGCACATAGTCTGATGCCAAAGAACTCAACTTGTCAAACAAGGTCTGAAAGAAGCAACCCAAAACGATCTCCCCAATGGCCATGGGTGAATCAATCACTGTCGAGAACAACAAAGTGTTTTGGTGAAGTAAAGTAAAATGAGCTAATGGAAAGAGAAAACTATGAATTCCAGGAAGATCAAGACGTCCACTTACCAAAAAGAATAAAAAAAGGACCAAGACTTTCAAGGAATGCACACCAAAGTTTAGACAAATCAAACTAAAATAGTTTTTTGTCCAAGAGTGCCTATTTTGTCAATTGTTCTCCCTTTTCTTCGGATCTAGACTTTTCTTGTGGGCATCCAAAACAGAGGATAAATGTGATTTTTCTTCATATGACCAACTTAGAGCTCACACGTATTTTCATCAAAAACTTCATTACTTACTAGTGTTGTGTTGGCTTTTCACGCATTCATATATTATTAGAATCTCTATGATTTCATTGTCCTTGTTTTTTTGCTTTATTGTTGAATATGCAATCAATGTAGGCTTTTACATGGCGATTACAATGCTGAAAATTTGCATATGTTTATGATATGAGAAGATTATCGGTTCCTCCTTCAATATGAATGACCATGTAAAGACATCAAAGGTGACTAATTTTGTCCGTTCAATGAGGAAAACAAAGCACATGCTTTGGGCTAAACAAGAAAAAAGGTCAGGTGCACCAACTAATCCATTAACCAAATTGCTTTAGTTTACTTTGCAAATAGTGAAGGAGTCAATAATCATTAACTAACATTACATAATCTAGTGAAAATTATACTTTATGCATCAAACCATCGTTCTCTTATCAAGCGATTCCGATGATCAACTATTACCTTAGCACCCTTCGGCAGATCATCGTTGTCATCTTGCTATGAAGTTTTACCATTGTAACTGACACTTACAGCCTATATTGATCGCATATCCACAGTATGCGATCAATGAGCGGAATCGTTCGAAAAGCACGTGTTTTGTTGATGTTGTCTTGAATTCCACAAAATTCAATCGGGAAATCTAGGAAGGCTTGAAGATTGCAGGCTATTTGTTTCCAAATATATTTCCTAGATTTGGACCTATCTATAAGAGACTTTCATGGGAAATAGTCTTGATTCAATGTAACTGAGATGTATCATGATACCTCTAATATATAGGGGATAATCACTGAAGATTTATCAGTTAGTTTAGGAAAGTGGGGATATGAAGATATATTTATTTCAGCATTGTATCATGTACTCTTGTGATATGCTCAAATAAGAAATCGTCTCTCTCTCTCCCATGGACGTAGGTGGATTTTTTCACCGACCCACGTAAATCTCCGTGTTCTTGATTATTCATGTTTACTTTTCTCATTTAGTTAGGGTGTTCTTCCACACAACATGCTTTCCATCTAGCCTTGCGTCTGTTTATCTACATCTTTTTGTGCAACAAGAAGGCATCCCCTCTAGAAGCGTTCTTTAAACATTTTGTATTCTGAATCGTGTGAAGTTCACCCAGACATTTCGTGCTCTCCATCAACAATGTATTTACTATTTACCTTGAATTAAAGCAAATGTCCCTATTTTCTTTTTGTCTTCTATTGGTCTACGATTAAGGAAAAAAAAATGACGAGTCTTCCATAATTTGGTAACATCATAATGAAAAATTCACAAGGAGATTAGAACCATATTAATCTGTTTAACAATATGATTTTTATTTTTTGGTATGAGCATTTCACTTCTTTCAGGTGGTGACTTTGTATTTTTTCCCTCTCCCTTTTCTCTATCATATCTTTTATTTTCTGGTAGCGGGAATGCACGACTATAAACATTTACTTTTCATTTACACTTTTTTTCAATGAATTATATCTAAAACATGTACTAAACCCTTAATGTGACATCCGGATTTCGCTGGACCTCGAATATGTAACTGTCAGTGTCGACGAATTTGTTGTCAGACTGCATCGTTGGTGCCACTTTCGGTCGCCGTTTCATCACCACTCTCACCATATCGAAACGTTATGATTCGTCACATTCTCATGATAGCATCTCACCTAGGAATCTTTTCACGTAGGGCCACCCGTGAGACCCATCTCTTCCGCATTTGCACCTTATTAAAGCGAGTTTTCAAGCACACGGAGACGTCGACTCCCGAAGTTGTGGCCCCATCAAGGTACCCCTCCTTCACGCGATCGAGGAACTCGCCCATGCATAGCCATGCATACGTCCATTTGGGGTTCAACAAAGGAGGATATTTGACCACCTAATAGCCCTAAATAAATTGCCTTTCCCCCATGCACGTACAGAACCATGCAGCCCCTTCTCTCTCGCAGTTCAACCGGTCAACAAAAAGGGAAGATTTTGACCGAAGGAGCAGCCACGTCCAGCATGCATGCAAGGTTGACCATGCAGCCACGATTTCTTCAACTGGACATCTATTTGAAGACTTTGACTCCTTGAAGCCCACGTCCTGCACTCGAGCTGCTGCCACGCCCCTCTCCTTCTTCGACCAGCGTACCGAGTGCAGGAGCAAGGAGTCGGACACGTCTCTTGCATGGACATGCAAGATGTCCTTCGACCGGCACCGGATTTCCTCTCCTGTTGACTGTCACGAAGGCCCGCTTAGTTGACCCATGCAGTCAACAAAAGGGAAGACGCGTCTACGCATGGGAAGGGACAGATGTCGACTAAAATTCTTCAAGGACAGCCACGCTCTGCTCGAGCTGTCCTCGCCTCTTCGCTGTCACCGCACGCGTGACTCAAGGAGTCAACGGCCAAGAGGGATTGATTTCCTCTTGCATCCGGTGAAGCCGAGTTTCTTTCCCCCCATTTTCTCTAGTTCTCCACCCCTTTGATGATGGCAGCGAACTCTCAGTCGAAGGTCTTCCATAGCTCAGGCATCGTCACCAGCTATGTAGGACCGATATAGACATGTGACACAAGACACGACACGACACGATACGACACGACACGATATTTCTCAAAAAATAGAGATTTCCGACATGTTTTGACACGTTATATATTAAATATATATTTTTATATATAAATACAAAAATAGATAATAAAAAGAGCATAGAATTAATTTATACTAAAAATATTAATTCAACATTTGTTAATATCATTCATTATTTTAATTTGATAGAGATTGAATAAGAAATTTAAAAATTGCAAACCCAAAAGAGTAAATTTGAAGGAACATATCATGTTTTCTTACAATCGTCAGAAATTAGTGAGATTTCTCATAGTTCTAGACAAAGTTCGGAGTTCATGATATAGACTGGCTTGGAGCTCCTCTGTAAAACAAGGTTCGAGAAAAATGAAAATCTAAGACAAGAACTCTCAAAGTACGACCAAAAGAAAAGGAAATAACTAAATTCGCCATGGAAAATGTAAGAGATAACTTACAAGCTAATGACATAGAACAAAAGAGATAACTCACAGGCGACGCCTGCAAGAGGCAAAAAAAAAAAAAAAAAAAAAAATCACAAGCTGCGGGGCGGTGGAGCAACACCGGCAAGATGAGGGGCGTTTCATCATCACTCATGGGAATGTCAAAACTTATAAGTAAGAACTTGAGAGTGAGAATTTTCTTTGGTCTCTTTTATTTTTGTTATTTTCATTATTTTTATATATTTATATTTTAACCCCTCAAGTATTGAAAATTTTTAAAATTGACCCCGTGCGTGTCGGAATTGCGTGTTGAAATTTTGGACTCGCGTGTCGGAGCGTGTTGGGAAGAGTTGACCAAGTGTTGGATTTCTCAACATTCGTTGATTGTGTGTCGGAAACATGTTAGAGTGTCGGACACGACACGAAGGCTTCCGGAGAGTGTCTGTGCTTCTTAGGCCACCGGTAGACAACCACCCACACCACATTGCTGTATCCCACGCCATGGCCTCCTCACCATCCCGTACCTAGCTACTAGCCGCACCACCACACCACTCTGTCACCGACCCCCTCATCGTTGTTGAGTCGCCCACAAACAGCCAAGCCGACCACCTCAGGAAGTCTCATCGCTTCACCTTCGGTTTGTTGCCGAAGACCACCGCCTGCCACCAGCGTCGCAGCTCAAAATCTGTTGCCGCCCCTCTGCCGCAGCAAGACTCGAGAGGCCTTGGCTCACGCCTCACCGTACGCCGTTGTTGCTTCTCTTCACCTCAACCGTAGCTGGTAGCTTGCAGTCCGCTCGCCATCAACACCACTGGACCTAAGGCAAGTTGGAGTCTACTAACCTATATAGTGTAGTGCTGTTGTTGACTGAGGAAGTGCATTGTTAGGTTGGATTGTTTGAATTTGGTGTTGAATGGTGATATATAGGATGACCGAAATTGTTTGGGGCTAGATGATTGAGGAAGCTTTATAGTTTTTATGAATACGTGTGATTTCGGACTTCAAATATGCATCAATTTTAGCGTTTGTAAAGCTTTGAGAATTCCGCTTATAAACTGTTTTGGAAAACCTCCCAATTTGTGTTGAAATTTTTATGTACCGAGGTGCTGCTCACAAATGTTTTAAAAAGAAAAGAAAAATGTTTGGTGTCCTTGAAATCTCAAACTTTTACATGAACCGTTTTTAAAACCTTGAAGTCGGGAGTGAGGTTTGGAATTGCCGATATGCCGGTTTCAAATTACTTACAGTTTTGATAAACCTTTTCAATTCGGGCCGTGAGGCGCAAGTGCGGCTTGAGAATTTATAAGTGAATTTCGAAACCTATTAGAGGGTTAACTGTGGAAGTGAATCTTATGGATTTTGTATCGTGCTTTTGATTTCATTGATATGGGATTGACATATGTTTTAAAGACTATTGTTGTGGTATTGATGTGCCTTTGAAAACGTTTTGGCGTTGATTTGATTTAAATGACTACACCATGGTTGATATATTAGTGCTACCGTCGGACCCTCGGGACAACGAAGTCCCGGGAGACGGGATGCCTAGAGGTGAGACATGACACGCTCTGGATGCTTGTTGGACACCATTGTTGTGGTGAGCCCCAGAGGTTCCCTGGGTGTCGGGATGCCCAGACATATGATGATACACATTCTGGAGGGTAGGGGACACTAGTAACATAGTGAGCCTTGGCGATTTCTCATGATGCTAGGTTAGGTGCAAGATGCCTAGAAGTGAGACATGACACGCTCCGGATGCCCGGTGATTGAAATATGGAACCGGAGGCTTTCATGATGCCAGGTTGGGTGCGAATGCCTAGAGGGATGCAAACACTAGTCCTCTAGGAGTAGGTGATAGTGAATCACGAATCTGTTGAGTTTTAAAGTTGATTGTTCTGCTGAGTTACGCCAATTTGATAGTTGCACTTGATTATGGAACAAAATTGTGTGGCACGGTACGAGACGTGTCATAACGATTTGGCCTTATAATCGAGACCCACATGATTGAAATGATGTGTTCTGGTTATTAAATTGCGCTTGCCATTTCATTGAAAAGCTTTATTGACTTAATGCGCATCTATTCTTTTATTGATGTGTTTTGTGGATTTTGCATGAAATCATATGACAATGATTCTACATAATATAGTTTAGTAGATCTTTAGCTGCTGAGTGGTTGTACTCACCCCTCGTGGGGACTAACATATTTCAGAGTAAGGAAGATGTCTCTGCTGCTTGCACCTCTTGGTACTTTCTATGGGATCCCTATCGATTTACAATGGGAACAAACCCATCATCAGGATCCCGACTTTCATTCGAGTGAGGGTGATAGTGATGTTCGACACTGGCCTACCCTTGGGTTTCGTGCATCAAGAGTTCGTCATCTTGTATGTCCGAAGGAACGAACGTACTCTGTGGCCGCTGCCACCGCCGCTAGAGGACGATGACAGGGGATCGAGCGAAGTAGAGTGATCGAGGACATGAGGTCAACAACGAAATTTTGGACACCGACACTTGTTGATAGACGACTTGTGAATAGCTAATGGAAATGTTGGTCTAGTTTTTGATATAGCCAAGTATAGGAAACTTTGGCTTTTGTTGTACCGACAAAAGACGTCTATCAAGTTTACGTTAATAAAAAAAAAAAGTGCTTGGTCGATATTTGTGTGTATCTAGTGTCCCTCATTTAAGTGTTTAGGAAGGGAGTTGTTGGATCCGCTTCCTCCATATACATTGCGTAGGGACCAAAGAATGTGTAATAAGACCCCCATATGGATTCTCCGAAGTCCATTGATATAAGAAAGAAGAATATCTAGGATGAGGAAAGAAATGTGGCGACCCTAATGGATTGGGGGATGTTGGGGGGTGTCACAGCATTATTGGTCCCCCCCCCCCTCGAGAGACAGAGAGCTGAAATCCATGGAGTGATGTGTTCTTGGCTTCGCAGCCCCACTAACTGATTAAATATCATAAGTTTTTTTGACGCCTTCAAAAATTAAAATTAAAGTTAAAATTGACCGACTAAAGATTCTTTAGCATAAATTAGAACTCAAAAGGGGGAGTCAACAAATATGAGAAAGTTACTCACTTTTAGGAGCGTACAATATAAAATGACAAGTTGGGCTTTTTAGGGTTGAATAATATGCGAAGTTTGTTTAATACTAGATTAATGCGCATTATAAAAGATGAGCAATCTCTAAAAAATTTCCGACTTAGAATACCTTTTTCTCTAACAAAACACTGAGTCATCGTGTGGTCTTTTTTAATTTCCATAATTCAAAATTTAATTTTTTTTATCACAACCACCTTCACATTTTTCTCTATCTTGAAAGAAAAAACATGGATAAGTTTTCCAGCACTAAACTATCATTGGTTTTCACACGATGAAAACAAGTCGTCCACATGCAACACCCTTGGGGCTTCAGTAGAAACTACTTCATGTGAAGTTTAATTTGCGAATTGACTTAACTCGATTGATTACACTGGTGCACCTTAAAAGAATACTAAATCACAAGCACCTTATTAATTCACCTTACCCCTTTCAGTTGATGGTAAATCTACCATATCTATATAACAAGGACTTCTTGTTATAACAGTAAATATTTGAAAAGACACAACAAAAGTTATTTATTTTGTTTGGCACCGCGAAATTATAGTAAACGTGAATGAATCTCTTCTAAGAGGAATGAAGCTATCCTCTTACAATATTTATTGTTGTTTACCCAATTTAATGGACTAAAATTCCAAACGGATATGTGATTATTTCATGTAAAATCCCAAACTTGTACTGAGTAGAATCATTCCACGTCAGTGTGTGTTTAGTAAGGGGGTGCATGACAACCAGTAATTTCTATTCCATAAATAATTTTTTTATTTCAGACCTGTTTTTGGAATAGAAATCAGTTTGATAAACTTATTCCGTTTTTCTATTTCTGGAATAGAAATGAGAAATAAAAAAATTTCTCATCGTTCGTCAACCGATCCTTCATCCGTTGCCACCGACCACCGTCCATCGGTCGCCCGCCGGCCGCCGGCCCCCGCCACCATCCGCCGGTCCACCGTCGTCCGAAAGGAAGAAATTTTGTGTCGTTATCAAACAAATTTCTATTTTTAGAGTAGAAATTTTGTGTCGTTATCAAATGGTTACTTTTGCTTAGAAACTGTTGAAAATCATAATTGAATTTTCTGGTCATTTTGTTTCCAGATTTTCCAGATTTTTCAGATCTTTTAGATTTAGATTTTCTAGATCTTCCAGATCTTCTAGATTTTCCAGATTTTATTTGTTAGTTTTTAGGAATTTGTTTACTACCTTTTTAGGGTGCTGTAGCAACTATAAAAATGTTAGATGTCTCATGTAAATATTCATTCTACGGAGAATTAAAAACTCAAAGTAATTTCTCCTAAAATTCTTCATGGTATCAGAGCATGATCTGGACCATTCTCTTCTACCTTATTTCTGAGAGTTTCCACCATGACAAAATACCCTAGAGCTGCCATGGCAAGCGAGGTTGAGAGTGAAACCTTAGACCCTAGAGCTCAGAACTCTCCTCACATTATCCAACCTATCAATGTATCCGAAGGTGGAAGTCTTCTCATCACCGGTCATAAACTTACTGGTCACAACTTCAATCAATGGTCTCATTCTGTCATGATTTTCGTTTGTAGAAAAGGTAAAGAAGATTACCTAACTAGAGTTGCCATACAACCTGAGGAGATGAGCCCAAATTATCGAACATGGAAGGCGGAAAATAACATGGTGATGTGCTGGCTGCTGAATTCAATGACAAATGAAACAGGAGAGAATTTCATGTATTACAAGATAGCAAAGGAGATTTGGGATGCTGTTCATGAAACTTATTCAAAAAAGGATAAAACCTCAACCATTTTCGAGATCAAGGGCATTTTCCATGACCTAAGGCAAGGGGAATCTTCTGTCACTGATTATTTTAACCAACTTATATGTCATTGGCAGCAACTTGACATACTGGAAGATGTGATGTGGAGTTGTCCTGAAGATAGTAAGTGGTACAAGCAGATTCAAGATTAAGAACGCATCTACAAATTTTTGTTAGGCTTGAATCAAGAGATTGATGAGGTACTTGGATGAATTCTGAGCATAAAGCCCCTACCTAGTGTACATGAAGTTTTTGCTGAGGTCAGGAGAGAAGAGACTCGGCGAAAGGTGATGCTTGGTTCCTCAAACAACCAAACCAATCTAGCAAATTCTGCTCTAATTGCTCGAGGATCTCAACCATCCTACAGTTGAGGCACTCAATGAAACAACAACAATCAGCGAAGGGGTGGTCGTCCATGGTGTGATCATTGCAAACGAACGGGTCACACAAAAGACACATGCTGGAAAATTCATGGTCGGCCAGATGATTGGAAGCCATTAGCCTCACATCCTACTCAAAATCGAGAGAGTAGAAGCAACGTAGTCCAAACAGAAACAATCGCTTCGGTAAATTCAAGTCCCTTCAACAAAGAGCAGTTGGAGATGCTTAAAAAGCTGCTACAAGAATCAGTTCAGAAGGCAACCCATCCAGAAGGGGTTAGTACAGCAACGATAGCTCAACGAGGTAACTCTCTAAATGCCTTTAGTGCTAAACAGGAGAAGATCACCTCTTGGGTTGTAGACTCAGGAGCATCTGACCACATGACCGAAGATATCATGATGTTCAACGAGTACAATCCATGTCAAAATGGCACTAGTGTTCGAATTGCTGATGGTTCTTGCTCAAAGGTGGCTGGTGTTGGATCAATGGTTATTTCAAAAGATATAACACTGAATTCAGTATTATTTATTCCCAAACTCAGCTATAATCTTCTTTCCATCAGCAAGTTAACCAAAGATTTAGGCTGCATTACTAAATTTTTCTCACACTCATGTGAATTTTCAGGTTTTGGATTCGAGGATGACGATTGGCAGTGCTGAGATGGATGCGGGTCTCTACCTTCTGCGAGTTAATGCCTCCGAATGGAAAAACAAGAAGATGTCATGTGTAGCATCCCGTGCTAAAGAAGAGAGTGATGTAAGATTGTGGCACTATAGGTTAGGTCATCCAAATTTCTCGTATTTAAAAAGGTTGCTACCTTCTTTGTTCAATAAAGATTCAATAAAACTACAATATGAGGTGTGTCAATTATCCAAACATACTCGTAGTTCATATCCTTTGCAACCTTATAAGTCTTTTCATCCATTTCACATGATTCATAGCAATATTTGGGGACCTTCTCGTGTCAATAACATTTCTGGTTTTAGGTGGTTTGTTACTTTCATTGATGATCATACAAGACTCACTTGGCTGTTTCTAATGAAAGAAAAATAAGATATTGGCCAAATCTTTCAAACCTTCAACCTAATGATCCAAACCCAATTCAGCACAAAAATCCAAGTTTTCAAAACGGATAATGGGAGAGAATACTTTCACTCACAACTCAGGTCATATCTAAATAGCCATGGTATCATACATATTAGCTCTTGTGTAGAGACTCCACAACATAATGGAGTAGCGGAGAGGAAAAATAGGCATCTTTTGGAAGTCGCTCATTCTCTTATGTTAACCACCCATGTTCCTAAACATTTTTGGGGAGAAGCAGTGTTGATAGCTACATATCTCATCAATCGTATGCCTTCCCGTGTCCTAGATTTCCAAACACCATTTCAGAGTCTATTTTGTATTTACCCACATATTCGTTTTGCCTCACATATCCCACTCAAAGTATTCGGTTGCACAACTTTTGTTCATATAAATCAGCAACATCGTAGCAAACTAGATCCTAAGTCTCTCAAATGTGTGTTTCTAGGATACACTCCAAATCAAAGTGGATATAAGTGTTATTGCCCACAAACAAAGCGTTTTTATACCACAATGGATGTTACATTCTTTGAGCACCAGCCCTTCCACTCCAAAAATACCATTTAGGGGGAGAGTTGTGAGGAATATTATTTTTGGGACACTTTTCAATCACTCGGGTCACAACAGACAAATACCAACTCTGCTTGTCTTCCGAGTCTACCCATTCAAGATGCTACACAAGACAAAAATAAAGAGGTAATTGTCTACTCTAGGCAGAAAACTCAAAAGGGGTTGGAGGACAGTATTACATCAAAGCCGGCCCAAGAGACGAGACTGAGTTCAAGACCCACAATGGATGAAGGTAATGCTCCTATAAGCTTAGAAAATTTTGATGTACTTGATGATTTTGATCAGCCCATTGCTCTTAGGAAAGGGAAGAGACAATGCACTCAACATCCCATTAACAATTTTGTGTCTTATGAAAAGTTGTCTCCTAAATATAAGGCATTTGTTTCAACGTTGAGCAACATTCAAATTCCCAAGAATATCCAGGAGGCACTTGCTCAATCGGAGTGGAAAAAAGCGATTCTTGAGGAAATTCATGCACTTGAGAAGAAAAATACTTGGGAATATACAAAATTGCCAACTGGGAAGAAATTGGTGGGATGTAAGTGGGTATTTACAATTAAGCACAATGCTGATGGTAGTGTTGATCGTTTCAAGGCAAGGCTGGTTGCTAAGGGATTCACGCAATCATATAGTATAGACTACGAAGAAACCTTCGCTCCGGTGGCCAAACTAAATTCCATTCGGGTGTTGCTCTCCCTTGCAGCTAACTTGGACTGGCCCCTACATCAATTAGACATAAAGAATGCCTTTTTGAATGGGGAATTGGAGGAAGAAGTCTTTATGGAGGTTCCATCGGGAATTGACACTAAAGAGAGCTTCAACAAGGTATGCAAACTCAAGAAATCCCTATACGGCCTAAAGCAATCACCTTGTGCTTGGTTCAAGAGGTTAACAAGGGTCGTTAAGAAGCTTAATTGCATTCAATGTCAAACAGATCATACAATGTTTGTCAAGAAGTCAGTTGAAGGTAAAAGAGCAGTAATGATTGTATACGTCGATGATATAATCCTAACTGGTGACAATCTGGAGGAGATTGAAAAACTGAAGAATATCTTGCCAGAAGAATTCGAGGTTAAAGACTTAGGTCAACTCAAATACTTTCTAGGTATGGAGGTAGCTCGGTCACGGAAAGGAATTGCAATTTCCCAACGCAAATATACTCTTGATCTTTTGAAGGAAACTGGTATGCTTGGGTGTAAACCAGCTGACACACCCATGAATTCTACAAATAAAACCGAGATGGAAGAAGAATGACCATTAACGGACAAAGAGAGGTATCAAAGATTAGTTGGCAAACTGATCTATCTCTCGCATACTCGGCCAGACATTGGTTTCGCGGTAAGTATGGTTAGTAGATACATGAACCGACCAACAGAGAAACACATGCAGGCAGTTTTTTGAATCTTACAATACTTGAAGAAGAATCTTGGAAGAGGGCTCTACTTTAAGAAAATGGAGGAGAGAAACGTAGATATATTCACTAATGTAGATTGGGCTGGATCTCTCATGGACCGAAGGTTGACAACAGGGTATTGTACCTTCATGTGGGGCAACATGGTTACTTGGAGAAGTAAGAAGCAACCTGTTGTTGCTAGGAGCAGCGCTGAAGCGGAGTTTAGAGTAATGTGTCAAGGAATATGTGAAGGCATATGGTTGAGAAGAATTTTAAATGAACTAGGATTCACTAATACCAATCCTATGTCATTATTATGTGACAACAAAGCTGCTATTGAGATTACTAAGAACCTGGTTCATCATGATAGAACAAAGCATGTGGAGATCGATTGACATTTCATCAAAGAAAAACTCGAGGAAGGAATCTTGAAGCTCTCGTATGTTCCAACCAATTATCAAACAGCGGACATACTGACCAAGGTTTTATTCAGAAATAGTTTTAAGACTCTAAGGTGCAAGCTGAGTATGATAGACATTCATAACCCAGCTTGAGGGGGAGTGTTGAAAATCAGAATCGAATTTTCTGGTTATTTTGTTTCCAGATTTTCCAAATTTTTCAGATCTTTTAGATTTAGATTTTCCAGATCTTCCAGATCTTCTAGATTTTCCAGATTTTATTTTTCCAGATTTTATTTGTTAGTTTTTAGGAAATTGTTGACTACCTTTTTGGGGTGCTGTAGCAACTATAAAAATGTTAGATGTCTCATGTAAATATTCATTCTTTGGAGAATAAAAACTCAGAGTAATTTCTCCTAAAATTCTTCAGAAACTCTTTTAGAAATAGAAATAGAAAAATCTATTTCTGTTCTAGAAATTATTTCTGGAATAGAATGGTTGTCATGTGTTTAGTAAAGAGATCAATGATAAGGAGATTAAAAATTAATCTTAATGTCCTAATATTACTATCTAACAAAAATTGAAGCAACAATTCTTTGTTATTAAACTCGACATCAACTTTAATTAGGATCATAGATAGGCATGAAATCAGTTTAAGAACCAAACTTCTATTGCTCCGTTGCCCTTCTTTGCTTCCATAATAGAAAGATTTTAGAAAGAATAGGTGGTTGCTCTCGAGTAATAAATGCTCACTAGATGCTTTAGATAGCAAAATTGCAGCTGCATCAATTTGAGGGAAAAATAGAGCAAGAAGATAGATGTCTCTTACCTTTTCTGAGTAGACTTCTTGGAGCAGACTGGTGAATGGGATGAGATCAATGGCAGCAATCCAGCAAGCACAAGCTTTAAGTTCAGACGAGTAGGAGGAGAACACTATTGAGCAAGAGGATGGGCATGGGTGTGGTGAATCTAAGTGATAAAGAGATAAGGGAGAGAGAAAACTATTGAGTAGGAGGATGGGCATGGGTGTGGTGAATCTAAGTGATAAAGAGATAAGGGAGAGAGAAAACTATTGAGTAGGAGGATGGGCATGTGTGTGGTGAACCTAAGTGATAAAGAGATAAGGGAGAGAGAAAACTATAAAAGCTAGGAAGACCAAGACTTTCACCTACCAAAAACAATAAACAAAGACCAAGACTTTCAAGAATGCACATAAGTGGTTAGAGGAATCAATAGAAAGTACTTTGCGTCCACAAGTGCTTGTCTTGTAATGGTTGGACAATATCCTCAGATATTTGTAGTTTCCACAATCATATATTTGTTCATGTACATAAATCATAAACTTAAGAAGACCAAGACTTTTTATAGACAAACTACAAGTCATCAGAGATGGCTAACTTTCTCTATTCAAAACGGAAAACAAAAGCACGTGCTTTGAGCTAAACAAGAAAAAGGGTCAGGCACAACAACCACACCAAACAATCCATTAAGCAAGTTGTTTTGTTTCACTCTAGCAATGGTAAAGGAGTTGCAAATAACCATCTAATAGTATGATCTACTGAAATTATGGTCTATGCATAAAGCTCATGAAAAGGAAAATCGTGTTCAAAAGGACTAGCATTGTCCTATTAAGCGGCTCCCTACCATTGACTACTATCTCAGCACCCTTCAGCAAATCATTGCCACCCTCTTGCTGCGAATTTTTAGCACTGCCATTGCTGCATATAACAAAAACTCAAGAAGTCCAAGACTTTCCAAGACGCAAATTGGCTTTGTTACTTCACTTTTCACATGTTTTTTTTTTCCTCGTTTGAATAAAATATTATTTAATAATCAGCATTGATTGTTGTTCTCTTGCTCAAAATCAACAATAATGTTCGTCTCACTTTTTTCATGTTTAATCATATTTTAATTATTCATTCATTTATCTCTATGGTACTTGTCTATTAGAATTATGTCTAGATTTTTATGTATCTGATCAAATATAAGCTTAATAAAAGCAAAAAGAAAAGCTAAAAAGAAAAAAAAAACAGCAAAAAACTGAAAAAGAAAAAAGAAAAGAAAAGAAAAGAAAAGAAGGAATGGGGCAAGGGAGAGCACCACCATTCCCACAGCCACTGCGATGCCGTTGGCATTAGCACCACTGCCAAGGCGACTCATTCCAATGCTGTTGCCACCATTGCAGCCGGCGAAACTAGCCAGATCAACCATCACATCCAATTACCTTTAATTACCTAATGATTGGTGTAACTTGATCTAGAGGGGGAATTCACAACATAAAGAATGAATTCTAGGATTCACGATTTCTCACTTGCGTCGTCAAAAGTTGGGTTCCATGTGAAGTCCACCTCATCCAACAGTGAATAAACCTATTCTTAAAGGCTTGACTACCTAATTGAAACTAGTAAGTTCTTAGCATTTATTTTTAATATTTTAATCTTTAAAGGATGAACATTCAACTACACCACCAATAAAACGAGGGCTGATATTTTACAATCTCAAAGCATGATGGGCAAGCTGAGAAGAAGTCAACATATTGCAGTGAAGATTTAGCTCAATATACTCAACTTCTTTACCTCAAAGAAAGCGACTTTCATCCATGCACTATTGTCCTATATGAGAAAAGCGGCACCCACATTGGCCCAACAGAAAGCGCCAATAACCACTTCAACCGAACGAAGACCCCACCAGCCACAAATGCAAGTTTATAATTCACTGCACAAATACATACGGACAGCAAGCTACTTGGACAACTTAAGCACGCTTCAAGCATCACAATGTGACAATCCAATATGAAATCATAATGAATCAAAGACGTCACTTTCTTACATGGATACACATACCGAGGAGGTCCAATTACGCACAAGTAACACCAGACAACTAATGGCTTTACTTGACTCAAATCAGGGCAACATGTAATACCATCATTTTTTATATGTTTCAAGCCTTGAATTGCCCCAATTTGATGGAAAAAAAATGTAACATCAATGCGGCATCTCTCTATATGTTCACACAACTAGAACACTACCAAAATGATATTGAAATCCTCACAATCCCCATGTGAAAAAAAGCAGCCAGCAAACACCCTTATTATATTTAAGGCTGGAAACGATGACAATTTGATGAACCATCAATATCCTTACTTGCCCATCTCACTATGCATATTTATGCACCTCAAGGACTATGTATATAAAGTCATACGTAGGTCATCCGTACCAGAACTTCTCACGTCCAGCAGCATAGAGGAGTAATACCATGTACATCTTCAACGTCAGTTAACACAGCAAATGCATGCATGAACAGCGAACATCAAACGCACGTGACCCACATTTGACATACTAAAAGCACACATAATTGCATTTCTATCAACTTTATACGAGAAATGCAGTAAGAGACGAGCAGTGCAACTTCAATGGGACATCAAAACGTTGGTAAGCAGAATGCAATAGGAATTAACTATCTATGACTGAGTCAGGCATTCTGTCGAACAGTTAAAACGCCTCCCGTTAAAGAACTAATATACGCCATCTTCAAGCAGCGATTCGCATCAGTTATTACCATCAGCAACAACCAAGGTCCAGGACATCAACAGAAACCGAGAAGGAAGAAAGTCGATGAAGAAGCCTCTCCTCTGGTAAGCGATCGAACGGCGAGGAGCCGAGTAGAAGGAGCCGTTGTCGTGGGAGCAAAGGCCGAGAGACGTCAGAAACTGAGCTGGAGCTCTGCCGAACTCAGTGCTCTCCCTCGCTAAAAATTCTTCTTCCACCATCTTCTTGCGGCTTTTGTTTTGCACTGAATCCTTCGACAGAAGTTGTCTTTTGGTCGACTCACCGTATGGTCCCATAAATTGTTGTTAGGTGATGATGATGACTCATCGTTATCACGCTAGAATATGGAAGGAGAGGGAGTTATAAAGATTACGAAGCCTGTCATTAACTAAATCTAAAGAGAGCCATTGTAATAACTCATTGTTCTCCATACCTGATTGTGTGTTTTCGCACATAATTAGGCCATAAGTTTCGAGCTCATGTGAGTCCACGTTGATATCAAGTATATTACCTATCATTTTTTTTTTCTCAAGATGAAACCAGATATTTCGAATAGTCCTCACTATTTCGAATGCAAAACATACTCGTTCATTTGAGTAGGCTCGAGAGCAAAAAAAGAATTGCCCATCGAGCTTAGCTCAACCTAGCCCAAATAAGGGAAAACAATTGGGCAAGCCTAGGGCCATGACTCTTCTCTTAGAGCTCGGAGCTACCAAGACTTGCCTGACATTGTTTTATTGTTTGCCGAATGCACGACTTGAGTGAGTCTGGGCAAGCAACTTTCTTCTTGGGCACTAGCTCGCCCTGATGCTGTTATTTATAAGAAGAAAGTATAATAATTTCTAAAATCTTAGGGCTGTTATGAAACACATGAATGAATAGAATACATGAATGAATATTCATTATATTCATCCTATCTAATGTACTTATTATGGTATATTTGTATCATATATTCTAAGTACATTTCCCTATACAATAAATGTTCATCTCTCTTATCCAGTACATGTATCATTCGATACATTGATATTAATGATAAGTACATTCTTATTCTTCTATAAATAGGAGTTTAGTTTCGATGTACAAGAACAACTATCAAAACAACAATCACAATATAGTGAAATATCTAGCTTTCTCTACTATCTCTAGTGTTCACTTACTTTCTCTTCTCAATTTGTTATCTATTATATATTCGCAACGCAATATTTTACAACACGTTATCAGCACGAAGATCTACTGACTGAGTAAGTAAGTTTTGCAAGGTGGGTATTCTTTTTATTAATCAACTTATACTTCATTTTCTTCTATCAATTCTTCATTTTTATTTTTCTTGGCCGGAAGCCAAAATTCAAATCTAAAAGTATCATTCTGCTCCTGAAGTAGCAAATGTGAAGACCTCTTATTACTTTGATGAGACATCAGATTGGTTGATGATAATTTGAGTTTCGAATTTTATGTTGTTTTGCTTTAGATATATTACTTATTATTATTCTTTCATATGGTTATGAAATGCTTATGAACCTTATATAATATTTATTTGACTCTATAACTAAAATGCAATATTGATTAACCCCAGAAGTGGTTACATGGCTCAATTGAGGGGGAGATATTATGAACTATGCATTACAGCATTGATATGCGGCAAGTTCACAAGATGCAACAATGATTAGCCCTAGAAGTGGCTATATATGCATTGCACTCTTTTTTCTTTATGTCCGGTTTTTTCCCATAGGGTTTTTCCGGCTTAAAGTTTTTAACGAGGCAATTAATGCATCAATAAAAGGGAGAGATCATAACATTTGTGCTCTGCACACTTTTTCCCTTTTGTCCGGTTTTTATCCCATTGGGTTTTTCCGGCTTAAGGTTTTTAATGAAGCATTATCATTCGATGCGAATTCATAATGAATATGATGAATATTCAAGGGGGAGTGTTATGAAACACATGAATGAATAGAATACATGAATGAATATTCATTATATTCATCCTATCTAATGTACTTATTATGATACATTTGTATCATATATTCTAAGTACATCTCCCAATACAATGAATGTTCATCTCCCTTATCCAGTACATGTATCATTCGATACATTGATATTAATGATAAGTACATTTTTGTTCTTCTGTAAATAAGAGTTTAGTTTTGATGTACAAGAACAACTATCAGAACAACAATCACAATACAGTGAAATATTTGGCTTTCTCTACTATCTCTAGTGTTCATTTGTTTTCTCTTCTCAATCTCTTCTCAATTATATATTCGCAACGCAATATTTTACAACAAGGGCGAAATGGGTAAGAATTTTGATGGTTGACATCCGACTTGGTCCGTCTAGGCTCGCCCATTCAATAGTTCTACAATTAGTGAGTGTTGTCCTAGTTGAACAACCTCTTTACCTTATTACCCAAATTGTACATCAAGTCCCAGTAAAATTGGATCCATTTTTGGATCAAGGCCCAAGAGTTGGGGCTATCTATCTTTCTAGGCCCAACATGCCAACGACGGTCCATTCAATGCCTTTGCAGCATGGTGTTAGGGCTTAATACTATTGCAATTGTTAAATTCAAGTTGAATCCGCATTTAGCATTTGAGCACCTGAAACATTTCGAAAATATATGTATAAAATCTTCCTTTTTCTATTAAATTTTAACTTTTATTTCACACTACAGAATTTGAAGAAGGGGCTTGTTTCGGGGAACTAACTAGGAATTCTTTTTGTTTTTTGTTTTTTCGTTTTTTGCTTCTCTTTGGTATTAAACTAGGCATTCTATTAAGGGAACTATATAAACTTTGAGGTGTCGATATCGCTTTATGTGCGAAATGTCATATTACTGGCTTTTTCTTATTTGGAGTCTACTTTAAATATTAAGAACAATCGACTACGATGGATCCCTCTTATGCTATATCAATATTTTTGGCGAAGAGAAAAGAAGAACAATGTCATATTATCAATAATGAAAAGTTGACTTGACATTATTTTTTGGCATCCACAACAATGTCATCCTATGCATAATGAAAAGTTGACTTGACATTATTTTATGGCATCCACAAATTTTGAAGTTTTGGAAAAGTCTTTTATTTTATTTTCTTTTTTTTGACAAGGGGAAATTTTTCAAAAGTTATTTTAACCTTAACAAATGATATCCCCGACTTATATACATGCTTATATCATTGATTTACATCTACAAATTAGTATATCACACAGTGTTGTTCGAAAAATCAATAAATCTATTTCATCATCGACAAATATTTAGGTATTCTTGAAACATTCCTTATTCAACTCAATCATGTGAAGTATTAACATATATTGTAAACAAAAAACAAGAAGATTGGTAACACTTCGTATAAAGGCATCTAGGTCAACAAGGCATCTAACTCGGGTTGACCGGATGAAGATAAGTGTTTTGAAGACGTCTTAAATCCTTATAAATCGTTGAGTAAAAAATTACTTTTTAATTGTATAAAAAGTGAAATGGATAAAAAAACAAAAGGAACATTTTTCTTTTTTTTTTTGCATTAATCGGAGTTCACCTCATTAAGGCCCTGGACATTTCTTTAATGCCCCAACTTTCATCTTTCGCAATCATCAATATAATTATCTCAATAGAATCACAATCACTGTATCGTACTCTTCAAGTTCAACTAAAGGATTAATATATGGCGTGTGAGATGAAAATGGGAACAAAAAAAAAAAAAAATCATGGGATGAGAAAATCAAGTAGCCCACAGTAAAAATTACTTTGTCGTGTGAAATAAACAATTACAAGAGTAATCGGACATACACATTATACACATACTCACCCAACTTCAACCAAAAATCTACAAGACATACCATGGTACTTCCCATTACAAGACATACCATAGTCTCCCTGATTGCTCCTCTTTGCCTTTCCTTGAAAACGAGGAAAAAGGAAAATGTGCTCTGAGCTGGTGTGGGAATTTTTTTTTTTTTTTGGTCAGTCCTACTCTAATCCTACTCTACACTCACTCGCAGACTTGTGCCTTGCCTCTTGCAAGGCGTGGGAGTCGCAACCCACTCTCGAAACTTACGCGTCCCTACCCCCCATCCCCCCCTGAGGAGGTGGGGATTTGAACCCCTCACCTCCCCCTTCCATGTTGGAAGGGTGGCCACTGGGGCGAGCTGGTGTGGGAATTTGAATAGTAGAAAGATGAACTTTGAACTTTGACAAGGAAGTCAGATTTAATGGATTATAATCTGCAGGATTCATCCAAATTTAATTGTCATATTCACTAAATCGAAAACACCTGTTTTAAATCCTACTTTTTGCATCTTTACAATAGCTGCTGCTGTTGGAAGTAAGAAGACTGCTTCATTTGACATCATGATACAGATTAATCTTTTTGAGCATGTCACCGAAAGAACAGTTTAAAGCATATCATTACACCTACCAAAATAAATGGCCTTTTATTTTTCTTTTGTCAAGTTGCAAAAGATGAACATAAGCACATCATTTGCCTACCTCAACAGTGTTTGCATTTGATCCTTCTGAGAGAGTTTGCCAAATAAAGAAGACAGCGAGATATTCTGCAAAACAAGCACAGTTGAGAGGATTCAGGTCACTAAGTTAGGGCATAAGAAGAAGAAGAAGAAGAAGAAGAAGAAGAAGAAGAAGAAGAAGATATTTTGAAGAGAATACAACAAATGCTGAAATGGCAGAAAAATATTGGTATAGTAGGAGCAACAATTCTTCATGATTCTCACACGAAGCATAGTGCATTTCCATAAGTGGAAAGATGAGCCATATTTGAGCACTAAACAAAGTTCAAGATATATCATCAATCCAAACAGGCACATCCACACATGACAATGCCAGCACTGTGAGCAAGTCCATATGAGTATTATTTGTTTTGAGGAATAGTCACTCGTATGAAAAAATGGTCGACTAGCTGTACCCCATTAGCATTATAACCATTTCATTATGTGCTTCCTTATCAAACAAAACAGAGCAACCCAAATGTCTAGCTGCTTTGTGGCAAATTATGTGAAGCTTGTGCATGGAAAACCGTGAACTTTTTAGCATCAAGTTGAGGATTTGTAATAGAAATGGATCCTAGAGTAGAAGCAGTAATTAAATGACAAGTGCGGAAGAAGAAAGAAGTCCAAAGCATTACCTGAAGAATAAAAATTAGACATTGCAGAGAAATCTTCTTATTGAATCTTAACTCAATCAACCACAACGAGTGGGATTTCTTGGATGGGGTGCCAACAGTCACCACTATTGAGTTTTGAGCATAGATCTTTCAGAATTTCACAACGCACTATCCTGAATACTCGGAGTAGGGAGCAAAGCCATCCTCTGGCAAGTACCAATAAAACCTACAAAAGATAGCTGTTTGAGAGAGGAGAGGTAGACCACTTGATAATCTTTCCATGTTCCTCATGTTTCTCATCCAAGGAGAAATTAGAGACAAGGGAAACATAATAGTCCATGCTTCTTACATCCTCCACCATTGACAGTCTTTCCACAGTCCTCACATTTCTCATCCAAAAGTCTGAAACAGGACGAGCAATTAGTCCTGAATAAAAATTGTCTTTCATGCACAGTGAACAACTACAAGAGTGATCGGAACAAAATTATATACACACCTAATTGACTGCAACAAAAAGTGAACCGGGATACCTTGCTGATAGATATATATTAATTGCTGGAAAAATATTATGATTATCTTAACTGATGGATTTATGAGATGGGCTCAAGGCCCGTCCACCCAAGTTGGGCCCAAAAAGCCCGGTCCACGGGAATAAGGCCCATGGATGGGGGAAGGTATAAAAGGGAGGAGAGAGAGAGAGAAGACACCCTTGGGCACAATTCCAACGTACGTTCTCTCCCACTCTCCCTCCAAAAAGAAGAAAAACGCTTACGGCGATACCGTCTTCCTTTCAAGGCGAATTGACATCATCGAATCAGAATTTCTTCCTTGGTCTTCAGCATTGGTGTTTAATCTGTCGCTAACAAGGTACGCTCGAATCCGTGGTGTGCTTTACAATCGGTGATACGTGATTTTCCCGGGCTACGCTTCCGCATTCGATTTAGGGGTTCGATTTAGTGTCAAATCCGTTTTTTCGGGGATGAGTCATTCCCAACATTGGTATCAGAGCCCTAGTTCACGTTTTTCCCAACCCGTTTGACGTTTTTTCATTGATTTTTTCGCGAAAACCTTCGGCCGTACAGATCGGGGTGAAAATCCCGACACCCGAGCGCTGTTCGGCCATTTTTCTGAGTTTTCGTAAGTCGAAATTGAATTCTGAAAGCACTGGGTGAAAGAGGTCGTCGAGACGAGTCCGGCGACATGTTGTGCGTCACCGGAAGATGCCACACGCGCCCACACGCGCGGCCACAAGCCGCTGCGCGGCGGGCGCCACGCGCCCAAGCGCTGGCGTGGGCGCCACGCGCCCGGCGTTGGCCGGCCAGCGCATGCGTCACACGCGCCGGCAGCGAACCGGCGCATCGGCGCAGGCAGCCGGCGAACCGGCACGCACCGGTCGACGGACCGACACGTGCCGACGCGTCAAGATGACGTCACCCAACAACGTCAAGAACCGTCGGGGTGACGTCATCAATGACGTCAGCAGATGACGTCGGTTGGCCAGCGGTCACCGGCCGGCGACCCGACCGGCGACCCGGCCCGACTCGACCCGCGGACGCCCGGCACGCGCGTGGCACGTGGCCGGGCTAACGCGTCTGTGGTGACGTCAGCCCCGCGCACGCGCGCGGCACGTGCGGGCGGTTCGAGCGAACCGGCCCGACCCGGCCCGATGGCCCGACCGGACCGACCGGTCGGTCGGTTCAACCGGTCCGACGACTTGACCGTTGACCGACCGTTGACCGTTGACCGTTGACCGTTGACCGTTGACCGTTGACTTTGACCGTTGACCCAAAAAAAAAAGAAAAAGGGAATTTGTTTCTTTTTCAATTATGTCTGTGTGGGTTAGAGGTAATCCATTTTTTATTCTGCATTTGTTGCATGAATTATGAAAAATTATGTATTTTCCATTTTGTTTATTGTGGATTAAAAGTGATCCATTTTAGTTCTGCATTTGTTCCAGGAACTATGATGCGTTATGCATGGATACCTGCAATACCGAGAACGGACGAAGGAAGAGCTAGACTGAAAAGGCTGATGAAAGAGTTAGCTGATTATCGGTGGCTTGATGGTGATTTAGTATCACATATGGTCAAGGTCAATCAGATGATACAGAAATCATCTCGGAATGGTTATCTTATGCCGGACTTTGAGAAGGTGCCGGCTTTGATGAACACTCTTCCACCTGAATGGCAAGCAGTGTTAGATCGGCTATGGGAGGTCAACGTGGTCCCGGATTACAGGGGGCTAGTGGAAGCTTTTGTAAGAGAATACTATAGGATTGAGTTGGCCAAAACTTCAACCCTTAGATTGAGCGCCACATGGCGCAGAGTGAATGCGCCTTGGTGGTGACAAGAGAGCTCTCCAAAAGTTTTTCCATGGTTGGCAAGTGTGCCTTCAGTTTTCTCAGATACTTTGACTGATAGATTAGAAGGGACTTTCCCTAATTATTTCTTAGATTAGTTTGAGATGTTTTTGAGTGTTGAATATCTCTTTCTATGTTGATATTTCTTTTTGGATATATTACTTAGTGTAATGAATTGTTGTATTAGTTGAAAGTATTATTATTTTATTGGATGTAAATTATCTGTTGCTTTCTGTTATTGCTGGTTGCTGTGGGTAATTAGTTGTGGGTAGTTTAAAAGTTTTTGTAGCTTCATAGAATTGATTTTGCATATGACAATCATATTAATGATAGTTTTAAGTTAGGATTTTTGGAGGATGATTGGAAACGTAGTGACCTTTTGATTCTGAAACCTTGAAATTATTCATTGATATGATGGGTCTGTGCAAATAGTGGATGCATAAATGATAGGCATTAATTATTCATGCACATATGTCTGATGTGTTCAGATTGATGGATTCAGCAACTAAGAACGTGATTGCTGATGTGAACGGCAACAATTGTGAAATATTGAATATGAAGATTCAATATGTGCTGGAAAAGCAAGAAGTACTAGAAGCTCTTGACGATGTTATGGAAGATCTTGAGGATGATGTGCGCCACCTTGAGCTGGTAGAGGACTGCTTAACGGCATGTGAGCTGAAAATAAATATTTGCAATGCTGGTTCTAGCTCAGAAAGGGCTTTGAGCTCTAAGCGCAAGCGTATTGATTCGTTCAATATGTGGGAATGCAAAGGATCAAGTCCTTATTGCAAGAGATCAAGAGTTAACCAACACAAGAGAGGAAAACGTCCTCAAGTGAAGAAAATGTCAAGGGTGAGGTGTTACAATTGTGACAATAAAGGTCACTATGCTCGCGACTGTCGTGAGCCAAAGAAGGTAAACACCTCTTGTACATTTGAGAACTTTACTTTTGTGTCAAGTTCTACATTATTAGCTGAATCCAATCCTTTGTGGACTGTAGATTCAGGAGCAATAGACAATGTAGCAAAGGATAAAGGATCCTTTGTGGAATTCCGACAAATACCAAATGGAACTGAGTGGATCTATGTGGAAAACAACTCCAGAGCTGAAGTTAAAGGGATTGGCACCTGCCAACTGAACACGTGTGGTGGACGCAACTTGTTCCTACATGATGTTCTAAATGCTCTGGAGATTCGTCGAAATTTAAGTGTCTGTTTTGATGTTAGTTAAGCTTGGTTTTAGTGTGAACTTCCGTAATAACGGTGTAGATTTGTATTTGGATACAAACTACTATGGTTGTGGTCACTTTCTGGATGGTTTTATTGTACTGAATGTTGACTGTGGTGATGTCAATATGTTATTCCCTTGTTTCACGTCTTTTACTTCATGTGATAATGATGTGAATGTGTGGCATGCTAGACTTGGTCATATTGGCCAACAACATATGAATAGACTAGCCAAAGAGGGCTTGTTGGGCAATATTGAATAAGTCGATTTGTCCATATGTAAGCATTGCCTAGAAGGGAAAACGACAAGGAAACCATTTGGAAAAGGTAAAAGAGCTGACGTTCCTCTGCATTTAATCCATTCTGACGTTTGTGGTTCAATGAATGTGAGAGGAAGGCATGAGACTGTTTACTTCATCACTTTTAATAGATGATTATACTCGATTCGGATGTGTCTACTTGATTTCTCATAAATCTGAAGCATAAGTTGTTTCAAAAGGTTTATGAACTTGGTTGAAAATCAATTAGACAAGAAAATAAAAGTATTTAGATCCGATCGAGGTCGAGAATATTTATCTGATAAGTTCAGAAAATTATGTGATGAAAAAGGAATAGTCTGATAAGTTCAGAAAATTATGTGATGAAAAAGGAATAGAAAGACAGTTGTCTATTCCATATACTCCTCAACAAAATGGTGTTGCAGAGAGAAGAAACAGAACCCTACTGGAAATGGTTAGGTCCATGATGGCGCATGCTAACTTACCTATCACCTTTTGGAGTGATGCGTTGTTAACTGCTGCTTATATACTTAACCGGGTGCCTTTCAAATCAGTTAGTTCCACTCCATATGAGTTATGGACAGGTAGAAAAACCGAACTTAGGTTTTCTTAAATCATGGGGTTGTGCTGCCTATAATGAATCCTCTCACAAATTTGGGAAATATGGCCCCAAATGAAATAAGAGTATTTTCATGAGATACTTCGAACACTCGAAAGGGTATGTGTTCGTAGGTGAGCAAGAAAGTGGGAGTATAACTGAATTTGAATCACGGGATGTCACATTCTTAGTGGATGAATTTCCTAAGAAGGGCGAAATAAGGGAATATTACTCCATATTTGAAACCTTGGATCAAGATAATGATATTAGTGGAGTTCGTCCAAGTGGGAGTAATATGAGAAGTGATGAATTGAATTCAACTCATTCTCAATTACAACCACATGATGAGATGATATCGTCATTATCTAATCCGAGTGGGAGCATAATTGAGAATGATGTGCTAAGTGTACTATCTCCCATACGGCGAACAAGTCACCACTTTTATAATTGCTCCATAAGATGAGGATGAGCCAAGAAATATTAATGAGGCTCTGAATTGCCCTAGTAAGGAAAAATGGATTTATGCAATGAAAGAGGAGATGGAGTCAATGAAATCAAACCAAGTCGGGAACTGGTTGATCTTCCAAAAGGACGCAGAGCTATTGGGAACAAGTGGGTTCTCAAAATAAAGCAAAAAGGCTGATGGCTCGATAGAAAGGCATAAGGCTCGCCTTGTGGCGAAGGGGGTATAATCAACGGGAAGGAATTGATTATGTAGAAACATTCTCTCCGTAGTGAGATTTACCTTGATTCGCATAATTACGGCAATAGTGTTTGGTATGGATCTTGAGTTACATCAAATGGATGTAAAGACTGCTTTCCTCAATAGAGAATTAGAGGAAGAAATAAATATGGAACAACCTGTTGGTTTCATAGTAAAAGGCTAAGAAGAAAAGGTGTGTCGACTTTGGGGGTCGATATATGGCCTTAAGCAGTCGTCAAGACAATGGTATATACGATTTCATAATGCCATAATAGCATATGACCTTACAATGATAGATGAGGATCATTGTATATATATCAAAAGATCCATAGATCTATTTGTGATCATATCATTATATGTTGATGATATACTAATTGCCGGAAGCAATATGGAACTTGTCAATACTGTCAAGAGTTGGTTGTCTTCCAACTTTGAGATGAATGATATGGGATTGTAAATACATAGACACTCCTATTGCAAAAGGTGAATGATTGAGCCA
The DNA here is from genome assembly GCF_016545825.1 of Eucalyptus grandis. Lineage (NCBI taxonomy): Eukaryota > Viridiplantae > Streptophyta > Magnoliopsida > Myrtales > Myrtaceae > Eucalyptus > Eucalyptus grandis. The sequence continues at coordinate 63,391,511 of NC_052619.1, forward strand.
TAGACTGTGTCCAAGGACTCCACAAGAGAAGGAACAAACGAAATATGTTCCTTATGCTAGTGCTATTGGGAGATTGATGTACACTATGATGTGTACAAGACCTGACATATGTTATGCCGTTGGAATCGTGAGTAGATACCAATCCAATCCAAGTCAAGCACGTTGGAAAGCCGTTAAGAGAATACTAAGGTATCTAAAGGGGACTGCTGATCATACGTTGAGTTATTAAGGAAAGGATCTGCGACTCTAAGGCTATTTTGATGTTGATTGGGGAGGAGATTTAAATGAAAGAAAATCTACCTCTAGATTTGTTTTCTTACCGAATAATGGCACCATATGTTGGAGCAGTAAGAAACAAAAGTGTATAGCCTTATCCACGATGGAAACTGAGTTCGTGGCATTATCAGCAGCAATAAAAGAAGATGTTTGGCTTAAGAGATTATTAGATCATTTAGGTGTTATTTGAAGTGCTGTAGATTCATTATTCGTTAACTGTGATAGCCAAGCAGCGAAAGCGTACACCAAAGATCCAAAATATCATGGCAAGACCAAACATATAGATACCAATTATACTTTCGTCAAGGATATGATTGCAGGAAAAGATGTGAACTTAGAGTACATACTACGCATAGAATGGTAGCAGATCCTATGACAAAGCCAATACCTAGAGATGTATTTTTGTGGCCATATGAAATCTCTAGGACTGCGTAGAGGCTAATGTACTGAATATTGTAATTTTCCCTAAGTGTTCACATATGATGAATTTGTGTTTTTTCATCATTAATGCCTATGAATCTTTGTTTGATCTTTATGCATCTTAATGCTCAGTGTATTACTTTAAGTTAAGAGAAGTATGTCGGACAAATATAAGATTAGCCCACTCACACGGGTAATCGCCTCTATTTACTGTGTGATAAATAGAGATAAGACTGTTTTTAAGCTTATTATCTAGGTGATAATCGAGAGCTCAAGCTTAAAACATGTATGTCGCCTTAACTAAGTGTTAAGATGAGGACATAATACTTACGATGTCCGAAAGTAAAATACCCCACATATTTTACTTTATCTGTCTAAGATGCCAGATGTGAGTTTTGATGATTTTTTGTAAAAGAGTAGATATGTGAACTCAAGTTAGACATTGGGTATGTCTGAACTATCATTTGTACGATATTGAAAGGTGTAAACATACGCTCCATGGGAAAGAAGTTAATACCGTAATACGTATTTCATACTACGTATGCATGAGACAACCAAAAAGAGTGGCAAAAGTTTGATCTCAACTTTTATGTCGTGTGAGACTCTTGAGGAAAAGAGTTCCTCAATTTTTAGTCCCCTCATGACTCTTACTTATTCTCAAGATTTCTATTTAGTGTTTGCTATCTTAGGATGTTGCCAATGGTCATGTGTTGATTCGATCTAATGGGGCATTTCTAGAAAAGCAAGCTGAACTGAAATTGAGAGTTTGAAGGAAAGAGGAAGATCGATTTTGGAGAATCACATTGTAGTTTTGTATTCACGGTTAACCAATTATGACTATCTTTGGGATAATCATAATTGTGAATACAATATATATATCATTGTTTAAAAGAGATCAAGAGAGATATAAATGTGATCGATCGATCTAGGGTACTGCATACTAAATCTACTCGGAGTGAAATGCCCATTATGAGCTATTATATATTCCTAACAGATGTATGGCAACGAGCTCTCAAAGTATGCTGGTCGCACGGATTATTCATCGGTATGAATGTTGAAGAGAGGAAAAGAGGATTCTGTTCGGCCCACCATGTTAAGTGAGAGTCTATGATGGATTTTCTCTGATGGGGATGAGTAGGGCCTGTCCGCCCATGTTGGTTTTGGACCACCATGTGCGAGTGGGAGATGATAGATTTATGAGATGGGCTCAAGGCCCGTCCACCCAAGTTGGGCCCAAAAAGCCCGGTCCACGGGAATAAGGCCCGTGGATGGGGGAAGGTATAAAAGGGAGGAGAGAGAGAGAGAAGACACCCTTTGGCACAATTCCAACATACGTTCTCTCCCACTCTCCCTCCAAAAGAAGAAAACGCTTACGGCGATACCGTCTTCCTTTCAAGGCGAATTGACATCATCGGATCAGAATTTCTTCCTTGGTCTTCAGCATTGGTGTTTAATCTGTGGCTAAAAAGGTACGCTCGAATCCGTGGTGTGCTTTACGATCGGTGATGCGTGATTTTCCCGGGCTACGCTTCCGCATTCGAATTAGGGGTTCGATTTAGTGTCGAATCCGGTTTTTCGAGGATCAGTCATTCCCAACATTAACAAACAAGTATGGGAGACCACAAATCACTGGTGATAGAGACTTTTTCATACGGGCTGATATTTTACAAATGTGAGGTCAGGAGATTGAATAACTTGGTACGAGCTTATAACTCTTAAGAATGATAGCCTACGCCTGTTGGTATATCTAGAACGCTCGAAATGCAGTAACCATTAAAAACATAAATCAATTGATCCTGAACTGTCACTACATAAATCACTGTCATGATTGGTGGACGAAAGGCGAGTGGTCCGTAGAGTAACCTCAACTAGGTTTTGTGAAGATTAACTGAGCTCTGGCAGCTTAGTAGGATAATGATAAGACTTGCCTACCCAAGATAACTGGGTTGTGAGTGGTATTGGATGACGACCTTCTTGCAATTTTAAATCACAACACTTCGTGGCAGACGTGGGAATTTTAGTATTACTCAATAGAGCAACAAAGTATAGTCTCCCTGATTACTCCTCCCCGCCTTTCCTTTACAACAAAGAAAATGAAAAAGTTCTTTGAGATGGTGTAAGATTTAAATAGAAGAAAGATGAATTGTGAAGTTTAATGAGAAAGTCAGATTTAAATAGATTATAATCTGCAAGTTCATTGAAATTTAGTTGTCGTATTTGCCAAGATGAGAACCCGTTATAGATCCCATTTTTGCATCTTTACAATAGCTGTTATTCAAAGTAATAAAGCTTCTTAATTTGACTTTGATTATAGACCTTGCTAATCAACATCATGATAAAGATTAATCTTATTTAGACCTTGTCACAAAAAGAAAAAAAAAATTAAAGCATATCGATGCACCTACCAAAATTAATAGCTTTTTTTATCTTTTGTCAGGTTGCAAAAGATGAACATAAGTACATCGTTGCCTACCTCAACAGTATTTGCATTTGTTCAGCCCAAGAGATTTTGCCGACATTAGATGACAATGGGATCTTCTGCAAGACAAGCACGGTCGAGAGAATTTGGGCCGTGAGCTAGGGCATAAGAAACCAATATTTGGAAGAGAAAATATAGCAAATGCTGAAATTGCAGAACAATTTCGATATGAGAGTGACAATTTTTCATAATTCTCACGCAATGCATTGTTCATTTCCATTTGCAAATTCTTTATGTGTCATCCAAGTGCAGAGATAAGCAATTTTTGGCCATCACACAAAATTCTAGATATATAATCAATATAGACAGGCACATTTCACGCATCATAATTCCAGCACCATGAGCAAGTCCATGGAGGTATTATTTGTTCGAGGAATTGTCATTGGCTGTACCACATTAGCATTATAACCATTTCATTGTGTACTTCCTCGGTAAACAAAACAGGGCAACCAAAATGTCAACGTTGGACATTCAGCAGCTGGTTTGTGGACATTTATGTGAAGCACGTCCATGGAAAAAAATTAACATTTTAGCATTGAGTTGAGGAAGCATAATGAAAATGGATCCTGGAGTAGCAGTAGCTAAATGACAAGTGTGAAAGAAAGAAGTCCGAATCATTACCTGAAGAGCAAAACTTAAGACAGTGGAGAGAAATATTCCTGTTGGATCCGAACTAGATTAATCACAATGAGTGGGATTTCTTGGATGAGGCGCTGGTAGTTGCCCGCAAAAGAGGATCCATCCTTCAAAATCTCACATTGAATTATGTGGAATACGTTGAGGGAGGGAGGGAAGCCATCCTCTGGCAAGTACCCAAACTTCGAGCAACATACAATTTATAACTGTTTGAGGGAGGAGAGATGACCATGAACACCACTTGATAGTCTTTCCACTCCTCATATTTCTCATCCAAAGAGAGGTTAGAGAGGAAGGAAACAGAAGACTCCATGCATCATACATCATCCACCGTTGATGGTCTTTCCACATTCCCCATATTTCTCATCCAAAAACCTGGAACGGGATGATCAATTAGTCCTGAATAACAGTTGCCTTTCATGCTTAATGAACAACTATAAGAGTGATCCGACAAACAAAATCATATGCATACCCACCAAAAAGCAACCAAAAATGAGCAAACAAGACAAGAACCGGGATACTTTGCTTTATTATTGTCAGGAATCAGTGACCCTTTTGAATGGTTTTTCCTTTTGCTAAAAAACCCTTATGGCTATGTTAACTAACAAGTATGGGAGACTGCTAATCACTAGCGATGGTGACTTAATGGTATGGGTTGATATTCTACAAATGTGAGGCTAGGAGATTCGAATGACTTGGTACAGGCTGATAATGCTTAAGAATGATTGCCTACACCAGTTGGTATATCTGGAATGCTAGAAATGCAGTAATCTTTGACCATAAATCACTTGATCCTGAAACTGTCAAACTGTGTTTGTTGTAAAAATGTAGGAGAGCTGGGTCATGATTGGGTGGACGAAAGGCAAGGTGTGTAGAGTAAACCTGAGCTAGGTTTTGTGAAGATTAACTGTGATGGCTCTTATGTTGGAGGAACTAAACATGCTGTCATTGGGATTATGGCCAGAAATGAAACAGGGAAGATGATTGCCTGCAGAGGTGTGGTAGTGCAAGCTAGATCTGCAAAGGAGGCTGAATTACTTGCTGTTTGAAAGAGCATTGCAGTAGCTAAAGAAAAAGCTGAATCAAGGTAGTAGTGGAGCTGAATGCAGCTGTGGTATACAAGGATATTATCAATTTTCCCAAACAAAGTGCAATTAAAGACTAAAGGACGTGCTCGATGGGATTCAAGAAGCTAAAGATCATTTTGCAGCCCCAAATTTTAGTTGTATTTCACGAAAACCAAATGCTTGTGCCCATTAGGTAGCTTTGCCAAAACTGGGACCTACATCTATATCCCCCATCCTTCTTATCACATTTGGCTTATTTCAACCGTGAGTTGCTGGCCTAAAAAGAAAAGACCCCATCAAGGACACAAACGACACACCCAAATGTCAGTCTCGACCTTCGTGGCTGGTTTTTGGAAATTCTATGAGAAACATCTCCACGGGAAAAAATCAATCCGTATTAAGCATCAAACTGAAGAACAGAATAGAAATTGATACCTTCAAACCCAAAATATTGACCCCAGCCCTAGAAAGCTGACTTTAGGTGGAACAACGAATTGTGGCAGATAGCAAATGGAAGCAAAAGAATGGAAGAAGTTATAAGAATTACCTGAAGAAGGAAAAGTAGTCAATGGAGATAAATCATTTGTCATGGCTCGGGTGTGATCAATTTCAATTCATTTGATTTGAACACCATCAATGTAGAAGGGAGGGATCTCCTGGATGAGGGGCCAATAGTTGCCAGCAAGTTTTGAGCATTGATCTTTCAGAATCTTGCATAGAAATATCCTAGAATTTGGACAAATCATAGTCTTCCTTATTGCTCCTTTCTGCCTTTTCCCAACAACAAAGAAAAAGAAAATGTGCTCTGAGATGGTGTGGGAAGTTGAATAGGAGAAAGATGAATGATGAACTTTAACAAGGAACTCAGATTTAAATGGCTTATACTGCAGGGCTCAATCAAATTTTGTTGTCATGTTCACCAACTTGAAAACACCTGTTTTAAATCCTATTTTTTTGCATCTTTACAGTAGCTGCTGTTGTTATAAGTAAAAAAAGCTTCTCCATTTGACCATGAATATAAAACTCGAAAATTGACATCATGATATGGATTAATCTTTTGGAGCATGTCACTAAAAAAAAACAGTTTAGAGCATATCAGTACGCCTACCAAAATAAATAGCCTTTTGTTTTTGTTTTTTGTTTTTTGTTTTTTTTTTTTTTTTTTTTTGTAAAGTTGCAAAAGATAAACGTAAGCACATTAGTTGCCTAACTTGACAGTGTTTGCATTTGATCCTACCGAGAGATTTTGCCAAGCAAAGATGACAGTGGGATGGTTTGCCCAACAAGCACAGTAGAGATAATTCAGGTCACTGAGCTAGAGCATAAAAAAGAAGATATTTGGAAGAGAAAATACAACAAACGCTGAAATTGCAGAAAAATATCAATATAAAAGCAACAATTCTTCATGATTCTCACGCAAAGCATAGTGCAGTTGCATGAGTGGAAAGATAAACAAGTTTTGGGAATGAAAAAAGTTCAAAATATAACATAAAACAGGCACATCCACGCATCATAATTCCAGCACTGTGAGCAAATCCATGCAAGTATTATTTGTTTTGAGGAATAGTCACTTGTATAAAACAATGGTTGACTCGCTGTACGATGCAAGCATTTTAACCATTTCATTGCGTACTTCCTTGTTAAACAAAACAGAGCAACCTAAATGTCAATGTTGGACCTTCGGTATCTGGTTTGTGGAAATTTAGGTGAAGCTCGTCCATTGAATAACATGAACTTTTTAGTATTGAGTTGACAATTTCAGAATAGACATGGATCCTGCAGCAGCAACAGTAGCTAAATGACGAGTGTGCAAGAAAGAAAGGAAGTCTGAATCATTACCTGAAGGACAAAAATTAGACATTGGAGAGATATCTTCTTATATTACCCAAACTCAATCAGCTACGATGAGCTGGATATCTTGGATGAGGTGCCAATAGTCACCACTGAGTTTTGAGCATCAATCTTTCAGAATTTGAAATTGCATTGTGCTGAATACTTGGAGGAGGGAAAGAAGCCATCCTCTGGCAAGTTCCAGTACCCATAAAATGTAGCCATTCGAGAATGGAGAGATAGCTGTGAAGATCACTTGATAATCTTTCCACATTCCTCATAGTTCTCATCCAAAGAGATGTAGAGACGAAGGAAACAGAATACTCCACGCTTGTTACATCGTCCACAGTTGATAGTCTTTCCACATCCCTCATATTTCTCAGCCAAAAATCTGAAACAAGACAAAGCAATTAGTCCTGAATAAAAATTACCTTTCATGCGTAGAGTGCTCAGAACAAAATTATATGCATACCCAATTCACAGCAATGAAAAATGAAGTGGGACACCCTCTTGATGATTTTCTATTTGTTTTTTTCATTGAAAAATTCTTGTGATTTGTTAACTCACAAATATGGGAGACCACCAATCACTAGTGATGGCGACTCATTTGTATGCTTAATAACTCCTAGGAATGATTGCCTAGACCTGTTGGTATATCTGGAAAGCTCAAAATATAGTAACTTTTACCCTTAAATCACCAGATACTAAAAACTATCACTTGCACAGGTCAAAAAAGCTCTTTTGAAGTGTGTTCCAATAAAAATGGAAGCAGAGTCATGATCGGGTGGATGAAAGGCACGGTGCCTGGAGTAAACCTGAGCTAGGTTTTGTGAAGATTAACTAAGATGGGTCTTACATAACATGCCTTTGTTGGGATTGAGGCCGGAAATGAAACAGAGGAGATGCATGCCTGCAGAGGAGGCTAAATCACTTGCTGTTCGAAAGTGCATTGCAGTGACTGAAGAGAAAAGCAGGCCCAACGCAGTAGATGAGATGGATGCTGCAGTGGCATACAAGAATATCATCAACTTTTGCAAGTAGTGCAGTTGGAGACTAAAGGAAGCTCTTGATGGGATTCAAGCAACTAAATATCATTCTTTCAGCCCTGAATTTTAGTTGTATTTCACGATACAGTAGTTTCTGGAAATTCTATTCGACACTTCTCCATGGGAAAAAATTAATTCGCATAAAGCGTCGAATTGCATAACAGAAGCGAAATTGATGCATTCAAGACCGAAAAACTTACCCTAACTGCAAGAAAATTGACTGCACATTGAAGGATGAATCGTGGCATTTGGCAAATGAAAGCGAAAGCGGATCGATCTCACTTCATTGAATCTGAACCCAATCAATGCGTATGTTAGGGATTTCTTGGACTTCCATAAAGTTACGTGAAACATCTACATGGGAAAGTATCGATTTGTATTGAGCATCGAGTTGAGGAAGCAGAATGGGAAATCGATGCCTTCGAAACCATAAGCTTACCCGAACGCTAGAAAACCTGACCGTAGCAGGACGAATCAATTTATTAGATCCGAGAGCCATCAATGAAGATGAGAGGATTCTCTTGGATGAGGGGCCAATAGTCGCCGGTGTGTTTTGAGCATCGATCTTTCAGATTCTCGCATCGTGTTATCCACAAATAATGGAGGGAGGGAGGGAGGCCATCCTCTGGCAAGTCCCTCAACTTCGGGCAATCACAAATGTTTAACTCTTGGAGAGAGGAGAGATGGTTCCGAAGACCGCGTGATAATCTTTCCACGTTCCTCATATTTCTTATATGAAGATGTGTTAGAGAAGAAGGATAGAGAAGACGCCACGCATCCTCCTCGTCCTCGTCCCCCGAAGGAAACCGCACCTTCTCTCCCTCCCCTCCCATGATTCTTCCGTCAATATCTAGAAACGTGAGGGACGTGAGCCGGTGAAAGCCCCATTCTCTCACTGGCTCTGGCTCCAAATTCTCGCACTCATAAATAACGAGGGTCCTTAAATTGGGAGGCAAACCTCCTTTGGGCAAGCATTCGATATTTTGGCAATGTGCAATCCATAGGTAACTGAGGGATGTAAGATGACGCCACCGATTTGGCAGAGACTTTATCTTCGGACAATCATCAAGTGTAAGAGAAGACAAGGTGATGGGAAGGGGAGGGAAATTCTCTATCTCCAATGCTGGACACTAACTTATTTCAAAAATAGTGAGATTACTAAGGCTAGCAATAGATTTTATCTTCGAACATCTCTTAAGCATGAGAACCGATAGGGTGAGGGGAAGGGCAGGATGGTCCTCTATCTCCAGTGCTGGACAGTCCCTTATATACAAGTAAGTGAGATGGGAGAACGTGTGAAGGCATTGCGGTAGGCTTCTTAGATTCTCACAATCGCCAATTATCATAGATTCGAGCGATTCTACGATCATCTCTTCCAACGACTTCACTCCCTTGCAGCATTTAATAGAAAATTCCTTCAGAGTAGCAAGTCTACCTTTGGCTAAGGGAAAAGATGTCAGAGAATCACATTTACTTGTACATGAAGATTGAAGTTGAGGAATCGGGTTGTTGCTGTTGGGGTCATATGAACAAATGGTTGGTCTTATGAGTTTTGGACACTCTCTAATAGATAAATAACTGAGTGTGTACATCTTGCTTGGAAGCTTTTCTAAACTGGTGCAATTACTCAATTCCATCTTTTCAAGGTTGCACGGTAGCTCTATTTCTCTTTCTCTTGGCACGAATGATGTGAACTGAGGACAACTTACGATGGTTAATTCCTGGAGACAAGTGAGATTTAGCATTTCATTTCCATCTTGCCGCGAGTATTTTAACTGGTCACACCCTTCTATATGAAGCTCCTTTAGCTTGATCAAGTGGCTCATAAACCCATGATCAAAGCAAACAAGCTTTGCAAGATTCTTAATTGTAAGAATGGTCAAAGAAGTTAGGTTGACCAAGCTCTTCAAGATCTCCTTGTTACAATCCTCAAGGAACAACTCACGGAGAGATGGAAGGCAAACATTGGTTGAGTTTTCCAAAAGCGGACATGAATGAATTTCAAGCTTTATGAGATGATCAAGTCGATCAGGTAATGTCCCAACCAACAAAAGACAGCCTCGGACAACAAGATGCAGAAGACAAGAGAGTGAAACTTTTCCTTCTAGGCCCTCGACATAAGGAGACCAATCCCTCCATGTCGACATCTCTTCGAACTTCAAAGTTGTTAATGATGAAAAAGGCATCTCGCCTCCATAGAATTCAAAGCCTAACCTTCCTATTGCATATAGACCTTTAAGAGATAATTCCTTAAGTGAAGGTAGTTGTCCAATCATAGGCAGCAACACAACATTAGGACAGTCCCACAAGCATAAAGACACTATTTTGGAATATGTACAATCTAACCATGATGGAAATCTTGCACCACCATAGTTCAAAATAGTGAGATTTTCAAGATTAGTGTGAGGTTGCAGAAAGTCAAGCACTTGTGCTTCAAGCTCATGATTATGGCGATTTCCCACATGTTTATCCCAGTGCAGGGATAAGTTGGCAAGGTCTAGCTTTCGAAGCAAATTAGCATCAGCTGCATCTATAACTTTTTCCACCTTTTGCAATTCTGATATGAATAATTCTCCTTCAAGATGTGGCAAGTTCTTTAACTCTTTCAACTGCGACCCTTTCTCTTGTCCTACCACAAATTTGGACAAGATAATAAGATTCTTTAAATTACCGATACCCAACGGCATCTCCTTTAGACTCACTGTATCTCTAATATCAAGAAACTGTAAGCTAACTAACTTTGTGATACCTTGAGGCAACTTCAAAAGACTTTCACAACCTCTTAAGATCAGAGCTTGTAATTTGCACAGGCCAACGATTGACTCAGGTAGCCTCTCGATACAAGTGTACGAGAAATTGAGATATCGAAGATGTTTTAAATCACCAATACAATCCGGTACCTCTACGATATCACAATGACATAACAAGAATACTCTCAAGTACTCCAAGTTTGTTAGCAAGTCATGCAGTGCCATGTTGGAAATAGAGAAAGAGCCCTCACTAGATCCATCACGCACTAGAATTAAACTTCTTAGTGCCTTCATTCCTTGATATGGTTTTAGGCATTTTGATTCAACATGCCACGATGAGATGAATGATGCATAACGAGTTTTTTCAAGAGATGGTACATCATGTTCATATCTTGCCACCTGAGAGCCCCCCGAGCTAAAGCAAGTCCTTCTTGCAATTGACTTTGCTAGATCATTCAAAAGATCATGCATTGAAAACTTAGATGCGTTGATACTTGACTGTTGAAGAATTGACCTGGATACTAACTCATCAAAGTGATTCAGTCCCAATTTCAAGATGTTCTCATTTGTTTTTTGTCCATCTAACAATCCCTCCGCTATCCATAAGAGTACCAACTCATCCCTCTCAATTTCGTAATCCTTAGGAAATATCGCACAATAAGCAAAACACCTCTTCAAATGGGAAGGAAGATGGACATAGCTCAATCTTAAAACTGGAAGAACCTCATCATTCTTTGCCATCGGAAGATTCAATATTTTGTTATTTAAGGTATCTTGCCATTCCTCACGAGTTTTCTTAGTACATAGGACACTGCCGAACAATTTCGCTGCCAAAGGTAAACCTTGACATCTTTTAGCTATTTTCTTGCCTATTATTTCAAAGGCGAGGTGTCTCTCACAATTTGTTGCTCCAAGAGCATGAAAGGCCAATAAGCTTACACAATTATCAAAGGACAATTCCCTTAAAGGATATGGTGAAGCTTTTGTTATGGAAGCAACTTCACAGCTGCGAGTCGTGATGATGATCTTGCTTCCCTTAGCCCCCGCTTCAAATGGCTTTGAGAGAGCATCCCATTCTTTATGCTTCTCATTCCATATATCATCTAAAACCACAAGAAACTTCTTACTAGATAGACTATCCTTCAACTTAACTTGAAGCTCATTAAGATCTTTACCCTCGTTGGACAATCCGGTGATCGATTGCAAAATAGTCTTTGTTATGTCAAGGACATCAAAAACATCCGAGACACAAACCCATGCTCTCTTCTCGAAATAGCTATTCACTTCGGCATTATTATATAGCTGCTGAGCCAAGGCCGTCTTTCCAACACCGCCCATCCCAACTATGGGGACTATGCTTAGTGTGTCATTTTTGACCTCATGGATCAATAGTTTGAGTATCTCCCTTTCTTCCTCCTCCCTGCCAAAAAACCGACGCTCCGGTAGAGAACTAGTGGGAACCCTTTTATTGATGCAATTGGATCTATTCACAACATTCGCTTCTAAGCCTAAACAAGCCTTCCTGTCGACGATCACTTCCAAGCCTAAATGAGCCTTCCTGTTGACGATCGCTTCCAACCTGCCATTGATCTCTTGGACCATGGTTTTAGACACGAGTGAGAATGGGTTCGGATTCCATCTGGAGGGTTTATTTCGGCCAAAGCAAGAGAACTTCCATTTCATTCGACCTTTGCTTGTGCTGGATTCTACCTCCATCTTAACTTGAGCAGTTTTGATGGCAAACTCATCGAGCAAGTCTTCCATGTCATAGGCCAAGTCCCCAACATCATCCAACCATAGCTTCACTTGATGATCACCTTCGAGTTGCTTGTCCTCTGCATCAGCCAGCATTGCATTGATCATTGTCAGCTTTTCCTCCCACCCCTTGAGCGGGGCAATGCTGATTCCTTCTTGTTGTGTAGAGCCCAAAGGGAGAGAAGCCAACTTTTCAAACAAGACTTGAAAGAGGGAAGCCAAGAAGGAACCCAAAATGATCTCTCCAATGGCCATGGGTGAATCGGTCACTATAGAGAACAACAAAGGTGTTATGATGAAGCAAAGTTAAAATGAGCTAGTGGAGAGCGAAAACTATGAATTATAGGAAGACCAAGACGTTCACTGACCAAAGAGAATAAAAAAACAGACCAAGACTTTTAAGAGACACATACAAAAGGTTAGACAAATCAAAATACATAGTTTTTTGCCCAAGAGTGCTTGTTTTGTCGATTGTTCTCCCTTTTTCTTTAGATCGAAACTTTTCTTGTGGTTATCCAAATAGAGGATAAAATGTGATTTTTCTACTCATGACCAACTTAGAGCGCACACGTCTTTTCATAAAAAAATTCATTGATTACAACTGATGTGTTGGCTTTTCTCGCATTCATATATTGTTAGAATCTTTATGATTCATTGTCCTTTTTTTCTGCTTTATTGGTGAATAGGCTTTTACGTGACAATTACAGTGCTGAAAATTTGCATATGTTTAAGATATGATAAGATTACTGATTCCTCCTTCAACGTGAATGACCATGTGAAGAGATCAAAGGCAGCTAATTTTGTCTGTTCAATAAGGAAAATAAAGCACATGCCTAAACAAGAAAAAAAGGGTCAGGCACATCACTAATCCATTAACCAAGTTGGTTTAGTTCGCTTTGCAAATAGTGAAGGAGTGAAAAAATCACCAGCTAACATTATATAATCTACTGAAAATTATACTTTATGTATCAGACTGATGAACAGAAAATTTGTGTTCAGAGGACCATGATTCTCTTATCAAGCGATTCCGATTATCAACTATTACCTCAGCACTCTTGCTACGAGGTTTTAACACTGTAACTGCCACTTAAAGCATACATTGATCACATATCCAGAATATGCGATCAATGAGCAGAATCGTTCGGAGAGCATGTGCTCTCCATCCAGCCTTTCGTCTGTTTATCTACATCTTTTTGTGCAGCAAGAAGGCATTCTCTCTAGAAGCGTTCTTTAAACATTCTGTATTCTGAATCGTTCATAAAGGCGTGAAGTTCACCCAGACATAACGTGCACTCCATCACAAGCAATGGTGATCTGATGATTCCGACAAGTATGAAAAGATCGAACAAACAAGAAGGTTGCTTTCAACAATGTATTTCCTATTTACCTTGGATGAAAGAAAATGTCCCTCTTTTATTTTTGTCTTCTATTGGTCTACAATTAAGAAAAAAAATGACGAGTTTTCCGTAATTTGATAACATCATAATGTAAAATTCACAAGGAGATTGAGCCATATTAATCTGTTTAACAATATGACTTTTTTTTTGGTCTGAGCATTTCACTTCTTTCAGGTGGTGACTTTGTATTTTTTTCCCTCTCCCTTCTTTCTATCATATCTTTTACATTCTGGTAGCAGGAATGCACGATCATAAACATTTACTTTTCATTCACACTTTTTTTTAATGAATTATTTCTAAAACATGTACTAAACCCTTAATTCGCCGATTACATGCATTGTTGGTCCCCTCTCTCTCGGGCTCAAAGGGAAAATATATATATATATAGAGAGAGAGAGAGAGAGAGAGAGAGAGAGAGAGAGAGATTAAATCCATGGAGTGATGTGTTCTTGGCTTCACAGCCCCACCAATTAATTTTATATCATAACTTTTTTGACGCCTTCAAAAATTAAAATTAAAAATGACCGACTAAAGATTCTTTAGCATGAATTAGAACTTAAAAGGGGGAGTCAACAAATATAAGAAAGTTACTTACTTTTAGGAGCGTACAATATAAAATGACAAGTTGGGCTTTTTGGGGTTGAAAAATATGTGAAATCTGTTTAATACCAAATTAATGCGCATTATAAAAGATGAACAACTCAGAAACTATTCCGACGTAGAAATACCTTCTTCTCTAACAAAACACTAAGTCTTTGCATGGTCTTTTTCTAACAAAGCACAATTTTGATTTCCATAATTCAAAATTTAATTTTTTTTATCATGAACACCTTCACATTTTTCTCTATCTTGAAAGAAAATACACGAATAAGTTTTCCAGCATTGAACTATCAATGGTTTTTGCACGATGAAAACAAGTCATCCACATGCAACACCCTTGGGGCTTTGGCAGAAATTACTTCACGTGAAGTTTAATTTGCAATCGAATTGACTTAACTCAATTGATTACACTGGCACACTTTAAAAGAATACTAAATCACAAACACCTTATTAATTCACCTTACCCCCTTCCGTTGATGGTAAATCTACCATAAGAGTGAACATGTGAAAAGACACAACAAAAATTATTTATTTTTTTGGCACCGCAGAACCGTAGCAAACGTGAATTTCCCGGGAATCTCTTCTAAGAGGAATGAAGCTATCCTCTTACAATATTTATTGCTGTTTCCCCAATATGGACTAAAATTCCAAACTGATATATGATTGTTTCATGTAAAATCCCAAACTTGTACTTAGCAAAATTATTCCACGTCAGTGCGTGTTTAGTAAAGAGATCAATGATGGAGAGATTAAAAATTGATCTTAATGTCCTAATATTACTATCTAACAAAAATTGAAGTAATAGTTTTTTGTTATTAAACTCGACATCAAGTATTTGACATCAACTTTAATCAGGATCATAGATAGGAATGAAATCGGTTTAAGAACCAAACTTCTGTTGCTGCTGTTGCCTCTTCTTTGCCTCCACTAATAGAAAGATTTAAGAAAGAATAGGTGGTTGCTCTCGGGTAATAAACGCCCACCAGATGCTTTAGGTAGCAAAGTTGCGTCTGCATCAGTTTGAGGGAAAAACAGAGCAAGAAGATAGATGTCTCTTACCTTTTCCGAGTAGACTTCCCTGAGCAAACCGGTGAACGGGATGAGATCAATGACAGCAATCCAGCAAGCAAGACCGCTAGGTTCAAATGAGCAGGAGGAGAACACTGTTGAGCAGGGGGACAGGAATGGGTGATGGTGAATCTAAGTGATAAAGAGATAAGGGAGAGAGAAAACTATAAAGGCAAGGAAGACCAAGACTTTCAAGGATGCACATTAGTGGTTAGAGGAATTGATAAAAAATACATTTCGTCCACAAGTGCTTGTCTCGTAATGTTTGGAGAATATCCTCAGATATTTGGAGTTTCCACAATCATATGTTTGTTCATGTACATAAATCATAAACTGAGGAAGACCAAGACTTTTCGTTATACAACTACATGTCATCCGAGAAGGCTAACTTTCTCTGTTCAATAAGGAAAACAAAAGCACGTGCTTTGAGCTAAACAAGAAAAAGGGCCAAGCACACCAAGCACACCAACCAATCCATTAAGCAAGTTGCTTTGTTTTACTCTGGCAATAGCAAAGGAGTCACAAATAACCATCTAACAGTATGATCTACTGGAAATTATGGTCTACGCATAAAACTCATGAATAGGAAAATCGTGTTCAAAAGGACTAGCGTTCCCCTATTAAGCGGCTCCCGATCATTAACTACTGCCTCAGCACCCTTCAGTAGATCATTGCCACTCATCTCACTGTGAATTTTTAGCACTGTCATTGCCACATATAACATAAATTCAGGAAGACCAAGACTTTCAAGAATGCAAATTGGCTTGGCTACTTCACTTTTCACATTTTTTTCCTATTTTAATGAAATATTATTTAATAATCAGCATTGATTGTTGTTCTCTTGCACAAAATCAACAATAATGTTCGTCTAACTTTTTTCATGTTTAATTATATTTTAATTATTCATTCATTTATCTCTATCGTACTTGTCTATTAGAATTATGTCTAGATTTTCATGTATCTTATCAAATATAAGCTTAATAAAAGCAAAAAAAAAAAGCTAAAAAGAAAAAAAAAGCAAAAACCTGAAAAAGAAAAAAAAAATGAAGGAATGGGGCAAGAGAGAGCACTACCATTTCCACAGCCACTGCTGCCGTTGGCCTCAGCACCATTGCCAAGGCAACTCATTCCAATGCTATTGCCACTATCGCAGCCAACGAAACTAGCCAGATCAACCATCACATCCAATTACCTTTAATTACCTAATGACTGGTGTAACTTGATCTAAAGGGGAATTCACAACATAAAGAATGAATTCTAGGATTCACGATTTCTCACTTGCATTGTCAAAAGTTGGGTTCCATGTGAAGTCCACCTCATCCACCAGTGAATAAACCTATTCTTAAAGGCTTGACTACCTATTTGAAACTAGTAAGTTCTTAGCATTTATTTTTAATTTTTTAATCTTTAAAGGATGAACAACCAACTACACCACCAATAAAACGAGGGCTGATATTTTACAATCTCAAAGCATGATGGGCAAGCTGAGAAGAAGTCAACATATTGCAGTGAAGATTTAGCTCAATATACTCAACTTCTTTACCTCAAAGAAAGCAACTTTCATCCATGCACTATCGTCCTATATGAGAAAAGCGGCACCCACATTGGCCCAACAGAAAGCGCCAATAACCACTTCAACCGAACGAAGACCCCACCAGCCACAAATGCAAGTTTATAATTCACTGCACAAATACATACGGACAGCAAGCTACTAGGACAACTTAAGCACGCTTCAAGCATCACAATGTGACAATCCAATATGAAATCATAATGAATCAAAGACGTCACTTTCTTACATGGATACACATACCGAGGAAGTCCAATTACGCACAAGTAACACCAGACAACTAATGGCTTTACTTGACTCAAATCAGGGCAACATGTAATACCATCATTTTTTATATGTTTCAAGCCTTGAATTGCCCCAATTTGATGGAAAACAAATGTAACATCAATGCGGCATCTCTCTATATGTTCACACAACTAGAACACTACCAAAATGATATTGAAATCCTCACAACCCCCATGTGAACAAAAGCAGCCAGCAAACACCCTTATTATATTTAAGCTGGAAACGATGACAATTTGATGAGCCATCAATATCCACACATGCCCATCTCACTATGCATATTTATGCACCTCAAGGACTATGTATATAAAGTCATACGTAGGTCATCCGTACCAGAACTTCTCACGTCCAGCAGCATGGAGGAGTAATACCATGTACATCTTCAACGTCAGTTAACACAGCAAATGCACGCATGAACAGCGAACATCAAACGCACGTGACCCACATTTGACATACTAAAAGCACACATAATCGCATTTCTATCAACTTTATACGAGAAATGCAGTAAGAGACGAGCAGTGCAACTTCAATGGGACATCAAAACGTTGGTAAGCAGAATGCAATAGGAATTAACTATCTATGACTGAGTCAGGCATTCTGTCGAACAGTTAAAACGCCTCCCCGTTAAAGAACTAATATACGCCATCTTCAAGCAGCGATTCGCATCAGTCATTACCATCAGCAACAACCTAGGTCCAGGACATCAAATGTAACATCAATGCGGCATCTCCTCTGGTAAGCGATCGAACGGCGAGGAGCCGAGTAGAAGGAGCCGTTGTCGTGGGAGCAAAGGCCGAGAGACGTCAGAAACTGAGCTGGAGCTCTGCCGAACTCAGTGCTCTCCCTCGCTAAAAATTCTTCTTCCACCATCTTCCTGCGGCTTTTGTTTTGCACTGAATCCTTCGACAGAAGTTGTCTTTTGGTCGACTCACCGTATGGTCCCATAAATTGTTGTTAGGTGATGATGATGACTCATCGTTATCACGCTAGAATATGGAAGGAGAGGGAGTTATAAAGATTACGAAGCCTGTCATTAACTAAATCTAAAGAGAGCCATTGTAATAACTCATTGTTCTCCATACCTGATTGTGTGTTTTCGCACGTAATTAGACCATAAATTTCGAGCTCATGTGAGCCCACGTTGATATCAAGTATATTATCTATCATTTTTTCTTAAGACGAAACTAGATATTTCGAATAGCCCGCACTATATTCGAATGCAAAACATACTTGTTCATCTGAGTAGGCTCGAGAGCAAAAAAAGAATCGTTCATCGAGCTTAGCTCAACCTAGCCCAAATAAGGGAAAACAATTGGGCAAGCCTAGGGCCATGACTCTTCTCTTAGAGCTCTGAGCTACCAAGACTCGCTCGACATTGTTTTATTGTTTGCCGAATGCACGACTTGAGCGAGTCAGGGGCAAGCAACTTTCTTCATGGGCACTAGCTCGCCCCTATGCTGTTATTTATAAGAAGAAAGTATAATAATTTCCAAAATCTTAGGGCGGAATGGGTAAGAATTTTGATGGTTGACATCCGACTTAGTCCGTCTAGGCTCGCCCATTCAAAAGTTCTACAATTAGTGAGTGTTGTCCCAGCCGAACAACATTCTTTACCTTATTACCCGAATTGTACATCAAGTCCAGTACAATTGGATCCATTTTGGATCAAGGCCCAAGAGTTGGGGCTATCTATCTTTCTAGGCCCAACATGCCAACGATGGTCCATTCAATGCCTTTGCAGCATGGTGTTAGGGCTTAATACTATTGCAATTGTTAAATTCAAGTTGAATCCGCATTTAGCATTTGAGCACCTGAAACCTTTCAAAAATATATGTATAAAATCTTCCTTTTTTATTAAATTTTATTTCACACTATAGAATTTGAAGAAGGGGCTTGTTTCGAGGAACTAACTAGGAATTCTTTTTGTTTTTTTTTTTTTTTTTTTGCTTCTCTTTGGTATTAAACTAGGCATTCTATTAAGGGAAATATATAAATTCTGAGGTATCAATATCACGCTCTACGTGCGAAATGTCATATTACTAGCTTTTTCTTATTTGGAGTCTACTTTAAATATTAAGAATCATCGACTACGATGGATCCCTCTTGTGCTATATCAATATTTTTGGCGAAGAGAAAAGAAATCCATTTTGGCCTATATCAATATTTTTGGAGAAGAGAAAAGAAATCCATCCTCTTATGCCTATATCAATATTTTGGAGAAGAGAAGAAAAACAATATCATACTATGGATAATGAAAGTTGACTTGACATTATCTTTTGGCATCCACAATTTTTGAAGTTTCGGAAAAGCCTTTTATTTTATTTTCTTTTTTTGACAAGGGAAATTTTTCAAAAGTTATTTTAACCTTAACAAATTATATCCCGACTTATATACATGATTATATCATTGATTTACATCTATAAATTAGTATATCACACGATGCTATTCAAAAAATCAATAAATCTAATTCATCAACGACAAATATTTAGGTATTCTTGAAACATTCCTTGTTCAACTCAATCATGTGAAGTATTAACATATATTGTAAACAAAAAACAAGAAGATTCGTAACACTTCGTATAAAGGCATCTAACTCGGGTTGACCAGATGAAGATAGGTGTTTTGAAGATGTCTTAAATTCTTATAAATTGTTGAGAAAAAATTGCTTTTTATGCAAATAAAAAGTGAAACGGATAAAAAAACAAAAGGAACAATTTTTTTTTTATGTTAATCGGAGTTCACCTCACTAAGGCCCTAGACATTTCTTTAATGCCCCAACTTTCGTCGATCACAATCGTAACTTTCGTCGCTCGCAATCGTCAATATAATTATCTCAATAGAATCACAATCACTATATCGTACTCTTCAAGTTCAACTAAAAGATTAATATATGGCGTGTGAGATGAAAATGGGAACAGAAAGAAATCATGGGATGAGAAAATCAAGTAGCCCACAGTAAAAATTACTTTGTCGTGTGAAATAAACAATTACAAGAGTAATTAGACACATTATACACATACTCACCCAACTTCAACCAAAAATCTACAAGACATACCAGGGTACTTCCCATTGTAAGCCTAAAAAATGTGATTGTTTTGATGATTTTGTTTTTCCTGAATGACCCTAATGATAATGTTAATGCAAAACTATGGGGGATCGCTGATCACCAGTGATTGTGGCCTATTGGCACAAGCTGATATTTCAGGAACGCGAGGACACAAGGATAACTCCCTAGCGATGATGGCGCATGAATCTTGTCTTATCCGTGATGGGAGCTCTGGCAGCTTGGTAGGGTCAGAGTAACAAAACTTGCCTACCATATATAAATGGTTGTGAGTAGTAGTGGATAACGGTCTTCTCACAATGTTATATCAAAGATGAACATAAGCACATCATTTACCTACCTGAACAGTGTTTGCATTTGATCCTTCTGAGAGAGTTTGCCAAATAAAGAAGACAGCGAGATATTATGCAAAACAAGCACAGTTGAGAGGATTCAGGTCACTGAGTTAGGGCATTAAAAAAAAAAAGATATTTAGAAGAGAAAATACAACAAATGCTGAAAGGCAGAAAAATATTGGTATAAGCAACAATTCTTCATGATTCTCACACGAAGCATAGTGCATTTCCATAAGTGGAAAGATGAGCCGTATTTGGGCACCAAACAAAGTTCAAGATATATCATGAATCCAGATAGGCACATCCACGCATCACAATTCTAGAACTGTGAGCAAGTCCATATGAGTATTATTTGTTTTGAGGAATAGTCACTCGTATGAAAAAATGGTGGACTAGCTGTACCTCCATTAGCATTATAACCATTCCATCAAACAAAACAGAGCAACCCAAATGTCTAGCTGCTTTGTGGTAAATTATGTGAAGCTTGTGCATGGAAAAACGTGAACTTTTTAGCATTAAGTTGAGGATTTGTAACAGAAATGGATCCTGGAGCAGAAGCAGTAGCTAAATGACAAGTGCGGAAGAAGAAAGAAGTCCAAAGCATTACCTGAAGAATAAAAATTAGACATTGTAGAGAAATCTTCTTATTGAATCCGAACTCAATCAATTACAACGAGTGGGATTTCTTGGATGGGGTGCCAACAATCACCACTATTGAGTTTTGAGCATCGATCTTTCAGAATTTCACATTGCATTATGCCGAATACTTGGAGTAGGGAGTGAAGCCATCCTCTGGCAAGTACCAATAAAACCTACCAAAGATAGCTATTTGAGAGAGGAGAGGTAGACCACTTGTTAATTTTTCCATGTTCCTCATGTTTCTCATCCAAGGAGAAATTAGAGACAAGGGAAACAAAATGGTCCATGCTTCTTACATCCTCCACCATTGACAGTCTTTCCACAGTCCTCACATTTCTCATCCAAAAGTCTGAAACAGGACGAGCAATTAGTCCTGAATAAAAATTGTCTTTCATGCACAGTGAACAACTACAAGAGTGATCAGAACAAAATTATACACACACCTAATTGACTGCAACAAAAAGTGTACTGGGGTACCCTGCCGATATATATATATTGATTGCTGGAAAACTATTATGATTATGTTAACAAACAAGTATGGGAGACCACTAATCACTGGTGATAGAGACTTATTCGTACGGGCTGATATTTTACAAATGTGAGGTCAGGAGATTGAATAACTTGGTACGAGCTGATAACTCTTAAGAATGATAGCCTACGCCTGTTGGTATATCTGGAACGCTCGAAATGCAGTAAACATTAAACATAAATCACTTGATCCTGGAACTGCCACTACATAAATCACTGTCATGATTGGGTGGACGAAAGGCAGGGTCTGTAGAGTAACCTGAAATAGGTTTTGTGAAGATTAACTGGAGCTCTGGCAGCTTAGTAGGATAATGATGAGACTTGCCTACCCAAGATAACTGGGTTGCGAGTGGTATTGAATGACGACCTTCTTGCAATTTTAAATCACAATACTTCGTGGCAGACGTGAGACTTTTAGGATTACTCAACAAAGCAACAAAGTATAGTCTCCCTGATTACTCCTCCCCACCTTTCCTTTACAACAAAGAAAATTAAAATGTTCTCTGAGATGGTATAAGATTTAAATAGAAGAAAGATGAATTGTGAACTTTAATGAGAAAGTCAGATTTAAATAGATTATAATCTGCAGGTTCATTGAAATTTAGTTGTCATATTTGCCAAGTTGAGAACCCGTTTTAGATCCCATTTTTGCATCTTTACAATAGCTGTTATTCAAAGTAATAAAGCTTCTTAATTTGACTTTGAATATAGACCTTGATAATCAACATCATGATAAAGATTAATCTTATTTAGACCTTGTCACAAAAAGAAAAAAAAATTAAAGCATATCGATGCACCTACCAAAATTAATAGCTTTTTTTATCTTTTGTCAGGTTGCAAAAGATGAACATAAGTACATGAGTTGCCTACCTCAACAGTATATGCATTTGATCAACCCAAGAGATTTTGCCAGACAGATGACAGTGGGATATTCTGCAAGACAAGCACAGTCAAGAGAATTCGGGTCAGTGAGTTAGGGCATAAGAAACAGATATTTGAAGAGAAAATACAGCAAATGCTGAAATTGCAGAACGATATCGATATGAGAGCGAAATTTTTCATAATTCTCATGCAATGCATGGTGCATTTCCATTTGCAAATTCTTTATGTGTCATCCAAGTGTAGAGATAAGCAATTTTTGGCCATCACACAAAATTCTAGATATATAATCAATATAGACAGGCACATTTGATGCATCATAATTCCAGCACCATGAGCAAGTCCATGTAGGTTTTATTTATTCGAGGAATTGTCATTGGCTGTACCACGTTAGCATTATAACCATTTCCTCGTGTACTTCCTCAGTAAACAAAACAGGGGAACCCAAATGTCAACGTTGGACATTCAGCAGCTGGTTTGTGGAAATTTATGTGAAGCAGGTCCATGGAAAAACATGAACATTTTAGCATTGAGTTGAGGAAGTAGAATGAAAATGAATCCTGGAGCAGCAGTAGCTAAATGACAAGTGTGAAAGAAAGAAGTCCGAATCATTACCTGAAGAGCAAAACTTTAAGACAGTGGAGAGAAATCTTCCTGTTGGATCCGAACTAGATTAATCACAATGAGTGGGATTTCTTGGATGAGGTGCCAGTAGTTGCCCGCAAAGAGGATCCATCCTTCAAAATCTCACATTGAATTATGTGGAATACGTTGAGGGAGGGAGGGAGGAAGCCATCCTCTGGCAAGTACCCAAACTTCGAGCAACATAGAAAATATAACTGTTTGAGGGAGGAGAGATGACTGTGAACACCACTTGATAGTCTTTCCACTCCTCATATTTCTCATCCAAAGAGAGGTTAGAGAGGAAGGAAACAGAAGACTCCATGCATCATACATCCTCCACTGCTGATGGTCTTTCCACATTCCCCATATTTCTCATCCAAAAATCTGGAATGGGATGATCAATTAGTCCTGAATAACAGTTGCCTTTCATGCTTAATGAACAACTATAAGAGTGATCTGACAAACAAAATTATATGCATACCTACCCAAAAGCAACCAAAAATGAGCAAACAAGACAAGAACCGGGATACTTTGCTTTATTATTTTCTACGATCACCTAAACGGGAAATCTCTTTTCAGACCCGTACCTTCTACGGTCGCCCGAATGAGAAATAGCTTTTCCATGACCCTTACATTTTTATGGTCACTTGTTAGAGCAACAAACCTTATCTAGGACCCATACTACTCTATGGTCACCTAAATCGGAAATCACTTTCCAGGACTCGTACCTTTCCATGGTCAGCTGAAAATGAGGTTTTGCTTGGGTAGGACACGAATCTTTCTTCGGTGCCTAGCATTGTAGAATAAATCATTTGATCAGGATCCGAACATTTCTTCGGTCGCCTTAATCAGACTTAATCTTGGAGAAAAATCTTTGGGGGATAGCTCGACCAAGTCGAGTATGGGTGCACTTGAGAGAATACCTGTACAATGACAAGTATTTAGAGTATGGGTAGAGGTGCACTTACCTGGTGACATCTCTACTCCTTGGGGATATGTCTCCTATAAAGCCTAATCATGAGAGAGGTAACATGCATTTGTGGTTATTGACAAAACATGCATTAACTCAAGTGAGGTTCATGCGTGATAATTTCTATTGATCTCGCATTCCTAATTTCCATTTCAAAATAATACTCCAATTTGAACACATGAGTGTCATGGATATGTGAAATGAGGGATCTTTTAGTCTCGAAATGACTTTTCACTCACTCTTATTAAAATGCGATTTTGTCCTGACCTTTGATGCAGGAATTTGACAATCACTTTATCTTATCATGCCAAATAAGGGTATGAGTAATCTCGCAAGTGATACAACCTTACCAATCTGAGAGGTCTTTAACATGGACCATAATGTGGGCTTGGTCAACGGCTTAACAAATGGGACTTTTTGAGTCGAGGCTTATTGAAGAATGATATTCCACAATCATCTTTGGGTTTTCAAGTTAGCAACATACAAAATGAGGTAGAAATTGTCTTACTCACACTTCTTCGAGCGATACTTTTGAATATATGAACTTTTATGTTAATTCAAGTGCGATAATCTGAAGAGACTTTGCAATGGATGTAAAGTAGGCTTGGTTCATGAAAGGATTCTCGTGCCCAAAAGTCTATAAGGGGGATCAAAGTTGGTGATCATCTTGACATTTCCACTAATTTTCTTTACCATTAGTGATTTTCTTCATATCAAGACTCCATTGAGTTCTACAAGTATCGCTTCACCGAGGATACAACTTGCTACAACCAATTTTTGATTTTTTCTATGGGCATTGGCCTTACTTTTACCAAGCACACTGTTTTTTCATGCCTCTTGTTCTTCACACTTATCTTCTTTGGACTCACAAAGTCCTCATTTTTTATCAGAATTCTAGACCATGCTACTTGAATGATTGTCTTTTGCCTTACTCTAGTGTGGGGGATAATCACCATCTGGGTTTAGTGCGAAATGAATTCGAAAGCTCAAGTGGACTATGCAATGGACAATATTGTGTAGGATAAAGAAAGAACCGCTCTTCGTCATCCTAAAGCACTTAAATTACAGCATAAGTTGCATTGCAAGAGCAATACTCAAAGATTGATGCAAGTGTGAGCAAGAAAATTCTTACCATTCATTTCAAATTTGCCCCAATATGGGATGATCCTTTATAGGGATAATTTAAAATTCTCTTCACGTGTGTAGGCTCAAAGGGCTAAACGATGAGTATACCTGTAATGTTTTGGGTAGAGGAAGAAACTGGCTCTCATTGCCTCAATTGACGTACCTTTTGCATGATCATCATTTTCCTTGTGAGCATGGGATTTTTCCACACAACTCACTGGGGAAAGTGTATGAAATAATGTATGGAATAAGGCTTGCCTTTCATCATTCCGACGTATCCCATTTGACACATTCAATTTATCTCACACAATGACGACGACGACGACGACGATGATGATAAGTTAAAATCCGAATGCAATTCAATGATATTGAGAAATATATATATATATATATATATATATATATATATATATATATATATATATATGGTCAAAGAGAGATGGGGGAATTGATTCAAACAATTTGAGGAAGAATAATATTGCCCTTATTCACTAATCTCTTGATACACGAATGATCTAGTATGTAATCAATCCTCATATCCTAACGTCAGTAATATTCTAACATTGATATGTATTTCAAGTCGCAAATGAAAACTACTTAGCAATACATGTGTTAACCCGAACTCTATTTAATGGGATATTGACGGAATCCAATAAAATATAGATTTGGGTAATTGTACTAGTTAGGAAATTTTTGTGAGATGAAAATTAATTTAGATATATATGTCATGCGCTAATGACTTCGAATTCTTAATTGTATCTTACTTTCTATTGGGAAGCTCTATTATGTTTTTGCATATTACTTTTTTACTTTTAAAAGTTATATTTTTAAAAAATTTGCTTTGATTTATTTTGTTGTCGTCTTTAAAAGAAGCGAGTTTATTGGTTTACTAATTGTGCAATGAAATTAGATATTCTTAGTTAGAAATTATTTTAAAAGAGATACTTTTATTTTTGTTTTATTTAGATGCTCTATTATAAGTATATCTTTTAATTGTTCTTTCATTAATTTTATTGTAAAAGTTAAATTAAATTATTATTAAATGAAGTTAAATCATGTTATGAGTTAGTAACTAATTACGATTGAGTTGCATTATTTAACTCTAATCATGTATAGTTTGATGTCGTCAATTGATCTCCAACTGCTAATACTCTCCTAATACTGAAGCACCAAGCTTAGGTAATATAGAAGCAGTCTCACTATGAATCCCGGGATGCATACTTTGAATTGGCTCTACATTAATTTTCTTTGGCCAAATGCTCTAAAAGGAACTTAGTATGTCTTACAAGAAAGGACGAAAATATAAGGTACAAATTATTATTGTTTTTCCTTTAAAAAAAAACTGAAAAATATAGCACTTGTAGTATGAGAAAATTCGAAGATGATGCTATTAGAATCAATCGTATTACGAATGAAGAAAGCTAGTATATAAAGATATAACTAATTTGATTACGTACATTATAAATAAATTATCCATAATAATTAAACTTTGCCCTTTTTTCATGCTATGTAATGATAATAATTTTTTTCCTAAAAAAACCTAATATACTCAGTTAAATGCTGGTGATACAAATGTATGAATTTTGTGAACCCTAGCGAGGGCTGCCTTCGTTAGCCCAAGTGCAGGCGTCCTCCCAAGCCAGCGAGTGCAGCCCTCGCTTAATGTCGACCGATTGAAAAAATTAAAAAGATAAATGAAAAAGATAAAGAAAATAAAAGTGAAAAAAGAAAAAATCATAAAACCAAAAAATTACAAAAATTATTTATGTTAGTGCTAATTATGCCACATAAAATGATCGATGCTAACTACACCTCCATATCATCCATTTCTGGCAAAAATTGAACAAAATGACTGAATTAGCAAATCATTAAAAGATTTAGGATTAAATTGACAAATTATCATAAAGCTTACAATTAAATTGGCATAATTAAAAATTTTAGGACTAAATGAACAAATTGTCAAAAATTTTAAGACTAAATTGGCACAATTAAAAAGTTTAGGACTGAATTAACCATTTATGATAGGCTTACGACATTTTAAACAATTTTCCTCCTTTAAACTAACTATTTATTATTTTTTGTCAAACTGCATGACAAAGTTATTTTTTCAACAACATGCCCACTAGTTTGCACTATTATGACACATTGATGCCACATATTGATCTATAGCTCTTAGCCCTTACTTTTTGTTTGCATTTGGACAAAGAAAACATACGACCTTCCTACAATCAAGATTGAACATTGGTCGACCGACCAATCACACCACAAAAATAAAGTACGAAGATCAAACATGAGTATAAGTAAATGGATCATTTGTATAATTTTCCCTCAAATTTTAAGTTGTGATTTATGTGCATCAGTGCCCCATGTTCATTTCCAGTCTTTACTTCGTACTTTTCTATCAACATTTGGACAAAAAAAATCTGGAATTTGTCCCGACATGTGGTTAGTTAAGGGACCAAATCCCATCACAAAATAAAGTACAAGAACGAAAAATAATAGCGAATGTCCGAGGTAGAATTGGCAAAGAGCAACCAATCATCAATAGATGATTCATATAAGTAATGCATGTATTGATGATCGCGATATGTTGAGATACTCATGACTCGTGGGAGTATACTGTGGTACAAAGATATTATGTCCGAAAATATAATATAAAAAAAAGGGTTGATGATGATTGATAATAAATTTTTACTTTTTTATGGATATGCAACTGTTAGATATGCCCATTATTTGCTTTGTGAATCTCAATCACCAGGAATATCAAGAATTAAAATATAGATATATAACACTATTGGTAGAAGAGAGGTCTGGTTTAAGCTGTGTTAGGCAAGTCCTAATGTGATAATTAGGCTTTGCCCCTTTTCATATTAAAAAAAATAAATCTGGATGTAGTAACAAAAAGAGGGGAAAAAAAAAAGAATAGAGAACAAAACTTGGGGCTACAAATTGGTGTTCCAATATTCCTATCAAGGAGTGATTAAACAAGACAAGATGCTAGAAAAATGGTATTTCTTGTGATTTGCTTTGGGCTTTTGATTTGAGGGTCTGCATTTGACACTTTTCATCTCAACTACACATAAAAACTGCATAGAGAAAATGGATATATAGTTGGGCTTCGCTTAAGCTCAAAACCCTCTCCCCACTAAACATAAACAAGAATATAAGAAAAGATTTCGTAACAGTTTTTAACATATTATAAAAATAACAATTTATTCAAGATCACCAAAAATCAAATTACAAATAATTATAAATTATTATATGACCTATTTTTTTCAAGAATTTATAGTTTATAATATACTGTTATTCTCACAGTGCTAAAAAATTATTATTCTAGCAAAGCATAAAGAAGATCATTGCTAAGGACTTGGGGCGACTTCCGTCCCACCCATGAATCTCATTGATCAGGCCCATTTCATGGGAAATCTCTAATTCCCCGAACCCTTCTTGCATATATTAGAAAAAGAAAGTTCTTAGTAATCGACATCTATTTACATATGTCCTATACTTTAAGCGAAATTACCTCTCTCGCTCTTCTGGGATTGTCCGTTTGTGCGCGGACTTTCTTGGGAGACCACAATGGGAAAATTACCATTAATCCTATCCATTGGGCCTGGAATTGGTTGGGTCAATAGGATATCGATCATGCGATCATCCGATCATCCGATCATCCAACATTGTCGGATTCAATAAGATTGTATAAATGGTTCAATTCCGATCGTCTGACATCGATCAATTCCTACAATGTCAAATCACCCATTAACCCAACCCATCCCGTGTTAATATTAATTAAGTAGCCCGAATTAGTTGGGTTATTGGGTACATTTTCCCATTGTGTTTCTATTTCTCCCAGGTGGGTACTCTATACATTCAAGCAAGAAAGGAAGAGACTTGGCGAGGCAAGGTGGGAAGCTCAAGGGAAAACCACAATCCAGCAGCTGATCACGGTGGTCGGAAGTAAGCCTCGTCGACCTCAAACACGTCTTAAGCAATGTAGCCCAGCCTCCGTCAGTAAGTTGGAGGATTGCGGAGTAAATTCATCCCAAAATCTTGATATTCTTGCCGGTTTTCATCTCTGATCATGTCCACTGCATGTATTCTATTACGTAAATGCTGTTTTATTGGGAAGAAACCTGCACTCTACGTAAACTTTGATCACCCAACTTTTTTTCCATGCTCTTTTTATCGTTTAGTTATTGATCCAGGTTTTTATTTTCGCTGTTCACATTGATTCGATTTTCAGAACAGAGCATGTACGTAGGGGCTCATTTATTAGATGCGAAACGGATTGTTTTTCGCATTTCCTATATCAAGGCTAGTTTTTGGGCAAGTTTTGTTGTACCACCTAGACTTTGTCTTCTATTCTCTTGCTAAATGATCCAGGTTTTTATTCTTAACGTTCGTAATGACCTGATTCTCATAACCAGAGCATGTTGGGCTATATTCATGAGGGAGCATATTCAGTAGAGTAAATTGTACTCGTTGACATTTTTTGTACTAATCGGTAAATTCTAATCGGTAAATATTAACGGTATTCATTTGGTGATTGAATATATTTTTTATCCATAGCAGCAACAACCCCTCTTGAGTTTGAACACCATTGAAACGGCTGAGTTTGTCCGAGGAGAGTGAAATGCCATAATAACTATCATTTGTTTTTGAAATTCACATAGTCGGAAAGAATGTGAGCCGTCTCCTAGAGTTACTTGGTGGGAAAATTTCTGTACGTTGATGAAGAGACACGACTTTATATACCCTCTTGTTCTTTTGTCAAGAGAAACTCATATCAAGAACAATGTATACTGAAAGTCTCGTTCGCTTTTCCTCCTAAAAAGAGAAAAGACCTATGATAGCTTTGCTCTGTTTCTACCATGATAGTTTTGTGAGTTTTGGTGGTTTTATTTTATGAATAGGCATCGTCGGAGTGGGTTGGGAAAGAATTGTATGTGTTAAGGAGGTATCCCCTTGTGCTGTGATGCTACATTTTGTCCAAGAGAAGAGTTTTCATTAGCTTAATTAGCCGTGGATCAATTGATGGGTTACATTCCTGCAATGCATCCATAAGTTAGGCTCTTGCAATGAGTAGACTCATTAGCTATGATTTGCAGCAGAAGTTTGACATCATACTGCGAATTAAATTTCCTTATGAACTTAAATTGGTAGTTCTTGACGTGTTTTTGGGAGTATATAAGTTAAGAGGCCTAGGGAATCGCTTGATGTTTATTGTAGACTCATATCTTGATAGGTTTTGTTAAAACTGTCATCTTGTATGATGCAAAAAAGAGCTCACAACTTAAGCTTTTATGAAACACTATCGACTAACAAGTAGTTTGATAATTTTATTTCAAAGATATGGACCAGAGCTTGGAATTCCAATTGCTGCAATATATAACGAACATCTTGATTCCATGGAGGAGACCTTATTTCAAGCCATCAAGGACATTTATAGCAATACAAGTCCACCCTACTAGTGCACCCATTATGCTTGTCTACACAATGGTAAAAAACGTCCAATGGAAATAAATAGGAATGCAAGATATTGGCCCAAGGTTCCAACTTGCGTGTGCTCTCATCTCTGTTGCTCTCGGATGTGTCACATGCAACCTGTTGATTTTCATTCTACTTGGTGACATGCCTTGGCTAATTCTCGTTCCCTTCGTCCTAATGTTGATGATCCCATTCGAATTTGAACTTGAGTATTAATTGGAGAATGGTGACAGTTTTCAGTTTTCCTAATGTTGTTGTATGCTTCTTACGAACTTGGGTTTGATGTGCATCTTGCCAATTCTGACTCAAACAAGAACCTTGTGTTGTACTTATTATTACCTTAAACACTTTTTACATAACATTGCAAAAATATATGATGATGAATACAATGGTACTATTTAGTTAAGATTCTGATGCAATTCATTGAAATTGGGGAAACAATTTTTTTTTCCTTTGTGCAGAGAGAAACAGGGGAATTGTTTCAAAAATCCAGGATATATTAACCAAAAAAAAAAAATACAGAACAAATCTTGGGGGACAACTTGGTGTTCTAGCACTCCCCATCTATGAGTTGCCCACGATCAAATAAGACAAGGTGCAAGCAAATAGAATTTCTTGTGATTTGCTTTGGGCTTTTGAGTGTCCTCATTTGACTCTTCATCTTAATGGATCAGGCCCATTTCCCAGAAAATCTGTCTCCCAACCCTTTTAACACATAATTCAAAAACAAGAAATTCCTAGTCATTGATGTTTATTTGATATATGCCTGTACTCAGATTGAAGCAAGATTATTGCATCTCACTTTTCAGTTTTTTTCCAAATATGTCTCAAAATACAAAAAGCCGCACGTCTCCCTTTTCTAATGTGATTTTGCTTTGTTCTCAAAAGGGTAATTCTTTTGTTGAAGAATTTGCGGCCGGTTACTTCCCTCTTTCACATATTGCATGCTTCCTTTATGCCAGGCTTAGTGATTTTCATTTGTGACTCGAAATTCAAGTCAAGATAGAGCCAAGAATATTGTTGAGGTATGATATGAGGATTGGGATATGAACTACGTCTAAATTGCAATTCGTGGATCGAAAGATTAAATAATCTCTAGCCGGAGAAAAAAAAATCTCCGTGTCTCCAACTTCATTGTATGGCACTGGAATCTTAACTAAGCAGTAGCATTATCTACATCACATCACATCACATATTATGTGTTTCGATATATAAGATGTTCGAGGTAATAACAGTATAGCACAAGGTTCGTGTCTTGACCAGCATAAGCACAATGCACATAAATACCAACTTACCAAAGAGCAAACCACAATATTAGGAAAACCAAAGATGGTCACAATTCTCTAATTCGAGATGAATGCTCATGGGTTCATCAACAAGAGGATGTGGACAATGAAAATCGACCAAGGCATGACACGAAACGGAATGTACATCAGCAGACAGCATCTGACACATTAGAGAACAATAGCAATGCAAGCGGAAGTCAGTGGGAACCTTGGGTCCATATCCTGCCTTCCCATCTTGAGGATTAGTGATTGCCCGACGATTACGAGCATTGTGTAGATACACATGATGGTTTCAAGGTTAGTGATGGCTGGAATGCCCATGATTCCGATGGCAAAAATCACAATTTTTAGCAGAATCTTCTCGAGGAAATGAATTGAAGTAATTCGATCCGCATGCTTTGCTCCACGTCTAAGAAATAAAATCAGCAAGCCACTTATTAGTGTACAGTCTTTTGGTAAAGCTCAAGTTTTGAGCTCCTTCTTCATCACATAAGACGGCAGTCCTTCCAAAAGCTTTCAAGAACTCTACCAATTTAAGTTCTAAAAAAAATTGACGCTGTATGACACCAAGCTTCTAGTGCAGATCATAACTAACGTGTCTATGCATTGCATGACTCTTAACCTATACATGCACCGCAAGAGTATAACCCCTCTAGTGATTTGAGGCTAATTAAGCTAGTGAAAAACTCTTCTTTTCGACAAACTGGAACATGAGAGTATGAGGGGATACCTCCTTCAACACCTATAAACCTTTCCTAACCTACTCTAACAACACATTCACAAAAACAAGACCACCCAGATGCACAAAACTACCAGGTAAGCCGTTGCTTACCGAGTAGAAAAGCCAACTGAATGTCTTCTCTTTTCTTAAAAGGAAAAGCCAAGAAGGCTTTCAATTAATATGGTGTTCTCTTGACAAAAGAAAGCTGCGGAGTTCATATATAGTCGTGTCTCTTTAACTTTCCCTCTTACCCAGTAACTTCAAGAGAAGGTTAACATTCTTTATAACTCGCGGTTTTCAAAAAGAAATGGCAATTAACATGGATTTCACTTTCCTCAAACAAACTCAGCTGTTTTAATGGTATCCATACTCGAGAGGAATTATTCCTAGAACAAGTCCTGCTGTATTCAATTACCAAATGGATATCCTAAAAATTTACCAGTTCGCACTTAAAAAGGAGGTCAATAACTACAGGAAGGCATTTTGCCTACACCAGATATGCCCGTGTACATGCTCTGCTCTGAGCAGAGCCCACTCCTGCTCTTTGAGTGTCGAATCATTATGATCATCTCAATCAATAAAAGGAAAAAATGAACAGATGGAGAAACCTGGACAGTATAAATTGGTGTTCCAATCCAACTCTCCCAATCTAACACGAGAAACAGGCCATTTTTCTACAGGCAAGTGGAAGATTCCCTGGGCTCTTACGTGAACGGTACATCGAACGACTAAAATGCAGGTTTTTTCACCACAAGACATTATTCACGTAATGATATATGCAGTATGACATGATCAGAGATAGAAACAGGAAAGAATATCAAGATACTGTCATGAGTTTCCTCAGAATCCTTAAACTTGCAGACGGAGCTTGACTAACAGTGCTTTTTTTTATTTTTTATAATGTATTTGAGGTTGCTGAGGCTTACCTCCAAACACCACCGTGATCAGCTGGATTGTTGTTCTCCATTAACCTTCCTACTTTGCCTGATCTCCCCTTCCTTTCTTCCTGAAAATGTGGTTTCAAGTGTTTGCAGATTGCTATCTCCTGAACGAATAAAATGCTTCAGGGGAATATGAGATGAGAGTTCTCGGGGGGCGGGTTGGCTATTTGGGTTGTGCCGAGCTTTATATGGGTGCCTGCCTAGTGCCGAGAGCTTTCATATCGGGGCCAGGCCGAGCCGAGCCGAGCTTTTATACGTGGACTAAGGAAATGTCCCGACAGAAAAACGTCTGCGCTGATCTTATATATTAACAAAAATTCCCTCCGGGTTTACTCGGGTTTTTTTATATTTGACGTGGGCTCTCCCGCGGAAGTGACGAAAGCGAAAAGGCTAAATCGTCTTTTAAAGTCTGTCTGCTTTATTTGCGCCTTGCCTTGAACATCGAGGGTCGTACGCGGAGCACCCATTTGAACCCAAGATTACCCTGTCTATTTTTCTGTTGCTCTTTTTGTTAATATATCTAGATTTCTATACACGTGGTTTCTAATGGCAGAGGCCCTCTCAGAACAGACAATACGCACTTAGAAGCACATTTAATGATTGTAGATCTTGTGGATCCACCAAAAAGTAAGATTTATCGCTAATAGTCATTAATCCTTTCTTTTTTTGGATGCGGATTTTTTATTCCAAATGGTAACATCTCAACATACCTCAACCATCGATAAATGCCTTATCTACATGCATCCCTAGTGGAGAATTGGTTAAAATGCCAATGGAAGCTCCTTCAAAGCAGAGGATCTTCATCCTCTTCTGTTATTTATATTGGAAAAGTCTCAACATATTTATTTGGTAAATTATTATAGGTAAAACTCATGGCCAGAGTAATCCCTCTCCACAAGTTTTGGTACCTTTACAACTACTTACTTATATTAGAAAAAAGAATTATACTTAGGTTTTATTTGTTTCATGAAAAATAAATGATTTGAAAAATAGTTTCTTAAAAACAATCGCTTGTGTCACTTACAAAAAATGAAAATATTTTTGTTGTCCACAAAAATATTTAGACGAAATTATTGTTGATAATAAAAATATTTTTCATTAAATAATTATATAATAAATTGAATAAGACAAGATGCAAGTGAATGGAGTTTCTTGGGATTTCCTTTTGCTTCTCATGGTTCCCTTTGAGACTTCATCTCTTGGACCCATAAAGTTGAACAAAGGCAGTTGGTTTAACAGCTAAGCCAAAGGATCATAAATTGGGGCGAATTCCTTCCCCTAAATCTCAATTGTTCAAGCTCATTTCCCAGAAAATCTCTCTTCTCCCACCGTTTTTACATATGGAACATATGTATAATCTTAATCATTGACATCTAATGTGATTCTTTCTCAAATTCTCTTAATCGACGGCCTTATACCACGAAAAGACAAAAATGCACCCCCAGCGATGGAGGTGGAAGAAAGTTTGATTCATCATGCCTTCTTCCCTCTTCTCTGCCCAATCAAAACCTGAGATGAGGAATCTGGTTTTTCCAACATAAAATATAATCGAACACTATAAAAAATGAGAGAGATTCATTCAACGGATAAATAGAACTTCAAAAGAAGTGTCGATTTCAGTTATGTTGTTGATTGAATTTTGTTTGTCCAATCTCACTTTGGTACACAATAATTAACTTGACAAGTTAATTATGTTACGGAAACAATGCAATCTCATACTGACAAAATCCCTAAAATATGGGAAAGAACATATTAAGAAAGGATCTAGGAAAGGCTCTAATTCCCAATTTCCAATCCAAAAGCCAATAATTTCCCATGCCCAAACACGGAGTCTTCGATTAAAGTATAAATATATAGTCATATTTTATCTTTGATTTTTTAAATATGAAATCATTTTCCTGAATTTAAATATTAATTTTCCATTGGCTAAGAAAAATTTTCCATTGACTCATTTTCCTAAGTGATTCAAATGCTGGAAATAAGGAAAATATTATTTTAGAAAATCAATTTCGTGAAACAAATAGAATATTATGTCATGAAACATTATGCATAGAAAAAGAGGATGCAAATCCTCTATCACTTTTCGAAATGGGAAAAAGAATCAACGTTACCCCAGACATTCGATTGGGCGAATAGACGAAGCAAGAGAGACAGTGGGGTTTTACTTATTGAGGATTGGGCGAGCTAAATACGGTGGACTCTAGGAGGATGACGTTGAAGGTTGTAGACGAGTCCAAGGTTGAGTGGCTTGCCAACCCAGCAAGTGGGAAGGGGGAAGTTGGAGGATGGGTGATGTAAACACTTACATCTGCTAAACTGGCCATTTCTCATAAGTCGGCTCAGCTCGCCGCTTGGAGATCATTGAGCGGCTGTGATGGGGTAAAATAGGAGGAAAATGGGAAGTGACGAATCGGGTGAGGTAGGTTATAGAATTGGAGCTGTTAAATAATCAAAGGGGTGCATCCGCGAACTTGTGGGGAACAAATGTCTCTCCTTTTAGCTTTTGATTTTCCCTGTAGATTTTTGTTCTGGTTCCTGGAGAAAATTGTTTTAATGAAATTATAACATCTTTTTGTGTTTATAGAGATAGACTATGAGCTTTACCTAGTGGGCCATAAGATATGGGCCTTTGCATCTCGATTCGAGAGAAGTGAGCAATTTAATTAGGCCCGATGTACATATAAGTGATTGTATCACGGAATGTTCATAGTACTTGGGCCCATGCAAAAGCTGATTATGTCACACCTACGATAGTGTCCAACGGGCACAGTTGCAATTGCATGGGCTTTTGCTTATTTTATCTTCTTCTTTTTTCCAAATGTCTGGTTTGCACCTAAACAATTCCCTAATGGTACAGATGGCGCCTTTGTGCAAAAGGCGTGCCTTCTTTTTTCTGCTTCGGCAAATCGCCGTATGATGCATGGTCAAAATTTGCTACTGTTGGATATTATATCGTTAAAGTCCCTCTTGTGTTTGTATTTACTCATCCTCTCGCTTCTCTTTTGTCCTCTCCTGGAGAAATTGCCCCATCAAATAAGCCAACTTCAATCGTCTGACTGTTCTATGATAAAGATTCTAACCCCATATGCAACATTAGGGCCACGCTTGTGCTGTCATTTCTTTGTGAAAGTACCCTAAAGGAAGGTCTCTTCATCGGTGGAGTGTCGATCAACATGAAAATCGCCATAATTAGTTGTGGGAGAGAGTGCTTCCCATCAAATCATTTCAAACATTGTTTATTTTTGAGCATGTCCAAAAAACTCTTCATTTTTCAATTTCAGCAATTTAATTATAAATCTTTCAAATTATGTCAATTTAGTTCTAAAATTTTGACGAATTACCAAACTAGACCTAAAGCCTTTAACAATTGCCAAATTAATCTTTCCGACTAATTTTGGCTAGATATTACTAATATAATAGCCTAGTTAGTGCCTCTTGTTCTATGTGACACAGTCGATTTTGATGTAGATAATTTTAAATTTTTAAAAAAATCAATTTTTTTTTTTTTTGGTAAAGTTATTGTCTTCAATCTTTTATTTTCTTCTCTTTTACACAAGGCTAGCGGCCCTACCAGAGACCTCCACTGGCCACTAAGCAAGAGTTGACGGCCCTCATTGGGCCTTGGGTGACGGCTTGCAATGTGCTTTCCATCCGCAGCAAGGGTTATGACATCGGCCATGAGCCAACAAGGGCTTTGCGGCCCACTGGCTTTATGTAAAGAGAGGTGAAAAAATAAAAAAAAAAATCAATAAAGATTAATAATAAAATAATTGAAAATTTTTTTAAAAAAATTATAAAAATTATCCATGTTAATATGAATTGTGTCAAAGATGACTATCGCTGCCAAAGACTAGTATGCCAAAATCATTTAAACTTATTACTAAATTAGCACAATCAAAATATTTAGAACTAAATTAGTAAATTGTCACAAGATTTAGGATTAAGTTGGCAAAATTAAAAGATTTATAATTGAATTAGTTGTATAATAGGGTTACGATAATTTGAACAATTTTCCCTTCATAATGGCTGAGCAAGAAAAAAAAATGTTGAGTGAGCTGTGCTTTGACTATAAACGGACTTGGAGAAAAATGGGTCTGGCGTTTCGATCTGCTAGGATTGACTATTGGCAGTTCAACTTGCGTTTTGGGCCCTGAAATATTCACGCCGCCGCCAAGAGTCTATTGTTTACAGAAAATGGGAGGGTTGCAATCAATTAGTCTTTCTATCAGTAACGGAACCAGCTACGGTCACACAAATCGATTCGTGGTATGTAAAGTTTACATGCCCAGAGAGGGTCCCTAAAGGGCGAATCGATTGTGGTTTGGATTGTCTAGAAGCTCTCTTGTCGTACGTGACTTTTCCATCTTGCGCTCTTGCATTCGACATATTTGAATATTGTTAGTGGCATACTGTTATCTCTTTGGTTCTAAATTGTTTAGGCCTTTTCCCAAAAAGATGTGGGCATATCATCCTACACCTTGCTGTTGCATATTCCCATGTTTCTCTTCCAAAGAAGGTTCATCTGCGTCAGTTTTCCGAAACCTGTTACAAGGATGGATGATTTAAATTATAAGGAATCTCAATATAAGACGATTGATTGGTCAGGTGCATATTCTTTTGTATCATTTCTCAATTTTGAATTGCACCACAGAGGATTGGAAACATCATCATCATATATACCCGTACCAATCCGACAACATTCTCCAAGCACATGTCATTCTTATATATACCATGGTAAAAATTGTCCAGCAAAATTAATCTTTGAAATGGGAAGATAAAATTTGGATCTAGGGTTACAACTATTTTGGTGGCGAAGATTTTTTTTTTAAATAATATATAGAGAGATTTATATAAATATTTACTTACAAATTACCACATTAATGTAACTCAAAATAGTCTGAGCATTATGAATTGAAAGAGAAAGCTAGTCACATGACTTGCGAGTTTACTATTAATGAATAGACTGATGTTTTACATTGAATAAAAAATTAGTAATGATTATTGAGATGACGAAAGCATAAAATTATTGGAATATATATCCGGGAAAAATTACAAAAACGATCTTTGTATTATTGCCACTATTTAATTTTGGTCATCATACTTTATCTTGTGATAGATAGGATCCATAAAATATTCGCCAATTATCATTTTAAGAAAAATTTCAATGACCGACCAAGGGAATATGCTAACGGAGGTATGCAAACGGCACTAATATGGAATGAAAGAATAATTATGCAAAAGATATTACAAAATGTTCCCCATATTACTGTCGATGTTTAATTTTGGTTCTCGTACTTCATCTTACGACTAATTAGTCCTTACCCAACTTCTGATCCCAATTTCAGATATATCCTTCTAAATGCAGGTAGAAATTGGTCAATAAGGACCCAATGAATATGCTAGTTGACACAATTAAAAGAAGTTATCAAAGATGAAAACTCGCACATGTGATTCTAATATGATTGTTCTTAAGTATCATAGCTTTTACTCACACTCATGACTATTGCGCATTTATTTTGGAATTAACATTTTACGGAAGACAATTTGGCCTAGTATTGTAACTCTTCTCCTAGTCCAAATGGACTAAATTCTTGAAAGTAATACTTAAGGGTGATCATTTAGTGACAATTGCTTCCCCCGGCATAGTCCCACACAGAAAGAAAGAGCGTAGAGCCCCGGCCCGACCTTTATCCCTTTTGATCGAACCATCTTGGCCTGTAAGCCCGCATCCACGCCTGGGACGGGTAAAGCCCAGCAAAGCAGCAGGGTGCCAGGGAGCACTGAGCAATGGGGGAGATGAGGGCGACTCCGCCCATGGGTTGGACCACACCACAGGCTGAAGTCCTTCCACGGTAGGAGAAGGGCACGGCAGCATCCTTGTTGTCGGACCGGAACAAGAAAGGGAATTCTAAAGACACTAAAACAGTGTTACTAGGGCAAGGCTTCTCAGGAGCAAGTCACGTATCATTTTCTCATTATTCGTGTTATTGGATTTTGGCATCAAATAAATATAATGTGCATTACAACGACCGATTGTTACTTATAATACTATGTACTACTTATGTGATATGCACTTTATGCGGACATATATTGTAAACACACCTTCACATGTATCGATTTATATGTTGGACATGTGCTTATTTAATAAACACATTTTGACATGTGTTCTTTATTCTTTCTTCTTCTTTTTATATAATCAATGTCACCAATTTTGGCATAATGTTATCTGGGCTTGTTATCAAGCGGACATAGTAAGAATACTTGTTAAACCAGACATACGAAATGTGGCTGAAAGTTTGACATCAAATCTTGCTGAAAAAGACCTATAATAGAAATTTTTGGTACTCGCACAATAGAAAAATCGGAAAAGAAGAGTTTGTATACATTTAGATTCATCACAATTTCAATTTTTATTCTTTTAGAAGTATATGGATTTCTTTATTCTATGTTATATTTTTCAATTGATATTTTCTTCAAATTTTAACGGCTAAGTGAAAATTAAACGTCATATTTTCCTATCCATATTTAAATCTATTTGAATTGTAAGATTAAGAACAAAAGCTGTTGAACAATAAAATAACAAATTAAAGCTAATGAACTTCTCTCTTATTTATTTTTTTATATGGATTTTATCTAATCTCATTTTCATCATTTAGTTTCTTATAAATGTATCTATTTTGATAGATACAGGCTATATTTAGATAAGTGGATTTCCAAAGTCACACAAATCCTCTTCCAAGTACGGATGGATGTGGATACAAATTATGTACTCTCTATTTGATAGATGATTGAACTACGAAGACTTCTAATTTGCACACATTTTGAGCTTGGGACGTGCTCCATCTGTGGTGCTGGAACTTGGGAACTCTCCCTTTTCACTCCTTCCATCACCAGTGTCTTAAAGCAAAGACTAGTGAGAACCGGCTAATTAATTGAAGTCTTTTAAGTTCTGTAATTCACCAAGATCTTTCTGCATTTTGACAACACAATGATCCCTGCAAAAGCAAGATATACGAGATTACTAGTTAAATGCAGCTTTCGTGTGAACCGCGAAGGATAATCTCCAGCAGTTCCTTGATCATTAAAAAAAATGAAAAAAAAATCATTTATCAAGTTGATCATATGCAAAAGGAAAAAGGAAAACCCCCACGAAACTTCGCAGTCTGGAGTAAACTACGTATGCAAAGGGATGAAGAATTGCCCGAATTCAGCCGGACGAGGATCGAGAACAATGCAGCGGCACCGGGTGAGAGAAGCGACAAGGCGTGAACGTGGATCATGGAGTTTATATGGGTCGGAGTTTAAATCCGAGTCCTCTATGACCCGCAACAGATCCGATCGTCGATGCAACGGGCCGGTCCAGGCTCAAAAGCCCCTGCTTCATGGGAACGTTAAGAAGAATTAGGCCCATACTAGAGAAATTATATCTATGGCACATGTTAATTTAATCGATTATCCATAGAGTGAGTGCCGGTTAATTACTACTGCATACAAACAAATCTAACGAGTATTTCGACTTTTATAATAAAAATCTTTAAGTAATGCTTATGTCTGTGTTTCAGATATGTCATAGTGACATACTACGATAAAATGGACAAAATTATAATTTAAAAATAGTTAAGATATAATCCTCTAATTATCTTACTTAATAGCGTTGAGTTTAATCTTATAATAAGTTAAATATATTCTTCATACGCATGTGCAAATTCTTTTTATTATAGGGGAATAAATCAATTTTTTACATGAATTTAAGATCCTATATAACAATCGGTTTGATTCCTCATTTATTATCATGTAATGCATGCAATAAAATACATAAAAATGCTCACATGACCATCATTGTTGTTCGGCCATGGACCATGGATGATTAACTAGTGACATTGTGATTGATGAATGATGAAATTATCAAATAATTTTGTTAAACCAATTTCAAAAGCACAACGGTAGTGATGAAAATTATATGAGGAAGAAGCTATAAACTATATCAAACTAACAACACGTGAATCTGAAATGAAAGAATCCTAAATGAGGGTGTGTGATTCTTTTTTATATACTCTCATTTCCCCTATTTTCTCTAGCCCAAAGGAAAAAATTGCCCTGTTTCTCTAATTCACCATTTCTTAGTTTTGTTTACTAGTAATGCAACTCCATAAGCTTTATCTTACCAATGCAACTGGATCCAAAGTGGAAGTGATGGACCTAAATGCACTTAGAATTTAAACTGAAATTGGCACTCCAGCAAAAGGATTAAAGCTGCCTTGTAGGGAAGGGGCTGGTGAAAACTTTCCAAGATATGCTTAAACTAGCTCAAAATACCCTTAGATGGAGAGGACTTTGCATCAGAACAAATTCTAATCATCATCATAATTTATTCTACTATGTTATGCAAAGAGTGTTCAAGGTAATAATATAACATGAGGTTCACATCCGACCTAGCATTAGAAAGTTACCAAGCAACTCAAATACATTTAAACAACACAAACTATCGCCCCAATCAATCCTCATTTGGCGATGAACACAAACGTGGCTACCAACATTAGAACGCAGCCAACAAAAATTGGCCAAGGCAAGTCGCCAAGCAGCACGCACATCAGGAGACTGCACGTGACACATCCAAGAGCAATGGTGATCACAGCAAAGGCAAGTTGAAACTTGGGTCAATATCTTGCCTTCCCATCCTTAGGATTAATTTTTGCCGAATGATTTTGATTGCTTCATAGATAAGCATAATGCTTGGTGCATTGGAAATGTCGGCTGGACCTATAGAGGTATGCCTGTCCCTGATGAGCTGACGCAAAGCATTCTCAAGGGAATCAAGATATTCATTAACTTGAGCCACATAATCTAACACGTTCCTTGAAATAAAAATCAGCAAATCGCTTGTTAGATAATCATCTTTTACAGAAACTCAAGCAATAAGGATCAAGAATAAGCATATTGATAGATAAACAAATGAACGTATGAGCAACTCATACTTGTACCATGGTTTTAGGATGAAACATTAAAAAGACGGATTCACCTAATTTACATAGAGTACATATCATTTCCTAATGAAACGGTATACACATTAAAACATGATAGTTAATATAAATTTCACTTTCTTCAAACAAACTCACCTGCTGTTTTTATGGTATGGATACTCGAGAGGGATTATTCCTGGTGTGAGTCCTACTGTATTCAATTATCAAATGGATATCACTAAAATTTACCCATTCGCACAGAAAAAGGGGTGATGACTACAAGAGGCATTCTTACTTTTCTGACAGATTTACACCCACTGAATATACCCTGATATGAGCACGAGCCAACATGCTCTGTTGTTAGAGTCTAGTCATATGAACAGCGAGAACAAAAACCTGGATCAATTAGCAAAGTAAAAGAAGACAAAATCCGGGTGGCACGACATAACTACCGTAATCCAGGAAATGCGAGAAACGGACCATTTTACATCCCCACCAGATATGGCTTTAAGTACATGCTCTGTTCTGAGAAGAGCCCATTTCTGCTCTTTGAGAGTCATGAACATCGAGAACAAAACCTGTCTCAAGCCTCAATCAACGAAAAGAGAAAAGTAGCGGAAAAAATCTGGATGTACAAAGTGGTGTTGTGATCGAATTCTCACAATCTAATCGGTGTTGTGATCCAGTTCTCACAATCTAAGGCAAACAACAAGCCATCTCTACTGACAAGTGAAAGACCCCCCATTGGGCTCTTAAGTATTGAACAGTACGAGTTCAGAAGGCATCAATAAGTTCACCTGATTTACTTAGAGTGACGGTTCCTTAAACAGCATTCTCTTGTAATGGAATATACACAGCGAACATGATCAAAGATAAGAACAGAAAAGGATACCGAGATTTTGGCATTATTTTACTTGCAGTCCTCCAACTTACAGACGGAGCCTGGGCTGGTTAAGATACGTTTGAGGTGGACGAAGCTTACCTCCAACTACCGTGATCAGCTGGATTGTCGTTCGCCATTAACCTTCAACTTTGCCTCGCCAATCTCTTCCTAGCTTGGCTGAAAATGAGAACACGGTGGGGCTGCGCAGGCCTTGATTATGAAAAATTCCCTGGGGTGACTAAGGGCCCGTTTGTTTGTATTTCTTTTTTTGTTTTTAAACACTTTTTTTTTTTTTTTGTTCTTTTGTTCCCAGGAACAAAAAGAAATGTAAACAAGAAACACAAATTTTGTGTTTCTTGTTTCAAAACACAAATCGAAACAAAAAGGAACAAAAAGGGAACACGTCTCCTCCGAGCCTCTCCTCGTGCAAGCGTCTCCACCGTCGTCTTCTCCGGCGCCTCCCACTCTCCGGCGCCGATAGCCGCCTCGTCTCGAGACCATCCGGCTTCTCCACCGTCATCCTCTCCGACACCGACGCCGCCGCTTTGAGCGTCTCCACTCGCGAGCGGGTGACAGAGCTGGGTCACGGGTCGCTGGGCGGCGGCGGCGGCTGCGGTGCGGGGCTCGGCCGTGGGGTCTCGAGCGGCGGACGTCTAGGAGCGGAGCGGCGAGGACGGCCGGTCGAGTCGTGGGCCGGCGCGGGGTCGACGATCGAGCGGATCTCGAAGTCGTGGGTCATGGCGCGGTGAGATCTGATGCG
The DNA here is from genome assembly GCF_016545825.1 of Eucalyptus grandis. Lineage (NCBI taxonomy): Eukaryota > Viridiplantae > Streptophyta > Magnoliopsida > Myrtales > Myrtaceae > Eucalyptus > Eucalyptus grandis. The sequence goes on from NC_052619.1 coordinate 63,435,886, forward strand.
GCGGTGGCGAACGGAGGCTCGAGACCGCAGATGCGTCGATCGGGCGTGAGGCGAGGGCGGTCGCCGATGCGGTGGCGGCGAGGAGGCGTCGAGCGCGGTCGCCGATGCGGTGGAGGGAGACGACGGTGTGGCTCGGGTCACCGTCGGCCCGGGCGGCGAGGCCGACCTCACGCCCGGGCCGGGCGAGCTCGATCTCGCCCAGATCCGGCGAGGCCGAGCTCGCCGGCCCCGGCGACGCCGAGCATTGCCGGGGCCGGCGACGCCGAGCCTCGCTGGGGGCCGGCGAGCTCGCCGTGGCCGGGCGAGGCCGCCGGCCCTCGTCGGCCGGATGGCCGGCCATGGCCGAGGCCGGCGACCGGCCAAAAGTAGAAAAAGGAAAAAGGAAAAAGAAAAAAAAAAAAAAAAAAAAAAAGAAAAAAGGAAAAAAAAAAAAAAGAAAAAAGGAAAAATAAGAAAGAAAATAAAAATTAAAATTAAAATATTAAAAAATTAAAAGAAATAAAAAAATTATACAAACTTACCAAACGTGTTTCTATTCTTATTATATTTCGGAACAAGTTTACCAAACTCGTTTTTTGTTCAGAAATTGTTCCCAGGAATAGAAACACTTTTTTTTTTATTTGTTCCCCGGAACAATTTTTAAACGAAACGCAAACAAACGCACCCTAAAAAACTCAGGAAATGGAACTACTATATGGAACTATGTGACGCCCCTGAATTGACATCGGACTATTTGGCGGGCAAGTGCGGGCGAGCCACTGCCCGGAACCGGCTGCCCGCACGACCTTGATTCCGGGCGGTGGCCTGCCCGCATCGACCGCCAAATAGTCCGATGTCAATTCTCGGGCGTCATAAGTAGTTCCATTTCCTGAGTTTTTTAATAAGAAAAGCTCACCCATCTCTCAAGATGTTCTGGGCGAGTTTTTGTAAATGAGCCCACCTTAACGTGTTTGAAGCATGGACTGAGATTATAGTTTTATGGGCCGTTAACTGATCTGGGCCATGTGAGATGGGTTGGTTTAAAAGGTCTAGTTACCCCTTTTACCAGAGAATCCGAATTGCTCCCTCTATGTTTTTTTCTTTTTAATCTGTTTATTGAATTGCTTATTATTTATCTATTTTTTTCGTTGTCCTTTTTGCTATTATACAACTATCCCTCATTAAAAATTAGCTCAATAATTAAAATGATAGTTAGATTTTATTGACAGGTGGTGAAATGAGAATGTAAATGGACTTAACTTAAAAAAAAAAAAAAAAAAATTAGACATTATTTGTAAACATTGACCTCACACCTTGATATAGCTTGATGCACTTTGATCACCATGATGATTAGTCTTTTTTCTTTTTTAAATTTGATTTGATTTTTTTTTGTTTTGTTTATTATTAGGGAGTCCGATGAAAATAGAATAGGTTATTTATTTATTTATTTATATAAATATGAAAAGCTCATTCCATGGACCTCTAATGGAGATGGAATAGATTTTTCATATAAATATGAAAAGCTCGCTGCATGGATATCCAACATGTGGTTTTTCATATTTATGTCATGGACCTAGAAATATGCACTTCGAATGCTACTATATGCTATAGAAGTGAGGTTGCGGAAAATGAATTATGAGGATTTGATTTTCCTGATAAAATAAAAGAAGATAGAACTCTTAATTATTAAAAACTTAATTGAACCATATCTATTGATGTTCTCCGCGGTAGAGTTTAACCTTGGAGGTCAATGGTGTGAGTATTCTAACACGTTGGCCATGGCGTATTTTGTTCTTTTTTCCTCTTTTTTGGGTTTAGTTGTCGTGCATTCTTGTTAGAAAGTTTAATTTGTTTTTCCTACTCATCTGTACTCGTTCCGCTCCTGCCTTCCGCTCCTGCCTTCCTTCTTTAACGAGAAAAATCAACGAGGAAGGAAACCGTAACTTTTCATTTTCTAATTTGGTCGCCATCACATATGTTTTTCAGCGACCAAATCGAGAGAGAGGGAAGCGAAGTGTCCGCGAAAGTGGAGTTCGCCCTCAGCGGCAGCGCCTCGAAGACCTTGGCTCGCTCCGTCGCCTGCCTCTTCCGCGTCAGCAACGACCTCACCATCCAAGCTTCTCCTTCCCAGGTGATTCATCTGAAATCCATGTCGACTAAAATAGCTGCAGCAGTTGCTTCTTCGTGCGTCCTGCTAAGCGATGCTGAGTAGTTTAGATGCTATGATGCCGTGTTAGGTGTTGGCTCGTTTCGCTCGATACGGTGTCCGATTGAAAAATTCTGAGAGTCCTTTCACCGATTGCCGAGCGCGTGGAGCTTTCGGCGGTGGATTTGAGGCAGGAGTTTGTTAACTTGGGGTGCGATTGGTCCTGTGGACGATGGTTAGAACTTGGCGTGCGCAAAGCTGAAGTCCACTGAAAGAAAATAATACTGCCGATGGGGTGATTCAAAGTCGTTATATTGTAAGAGGCAATTCACTGCTATAGACAGGAGCACTATCAGTCTCAAGGGTACTCGCGGACAATGTTGAATGGTGAAACCATAGGAAAAAGCCCCAATGGATAACCTTCTATGGGTGCTGTTATTCTGTCTTGCTAATGCTTTCCTGGTCTGTCTTGTTCTTTTGATGGTGTCGTATGGAGTTTTGCGACACTCAATAACTGAAAGCATGAAGTCTTGAAACTGACATTTACATTGAGATGAAATGACTGCAGAATACTGTGATGAGCATTACTAAGTCACGTCGTATGAGTCCGCTGGGATTAGCTTCTCTAATTTCTCATTGTACAAAAGCAATGTGAACTCTGTCTTTGCGTTAATGTTGAGAACAATTAGGCCCATACTAGAGAAATTATACTTATGGCACATGCTAATTTAATCGATTATCCAGAGAGTGAGTGCTGGTTTTTGCCTACTGTATAGAAACAAATCCAACGAGGATTCAACTTTTATAGAAATCTTTATGTTATGTTTATGTCTGTTTGTCAGATATATCATAGAGACAGCATAAAAAATTGGACAAAATTGTAATTAAAAATAGTTGAGATATAATCCTCTAATTATCTTACTTACCAGCATCGAATTTAATCTTAAAATCATCTTTAAAAAATTCCCATATTAATTTTTATTTTCATATTTAACTCTCTCCACAAATTTTAATGTTTTCTTCACACGCATGCCTGCACTCTCTTTATATCAGGTGAATAAGGCAACTTTTTACATGGATCTAAGAACCTAAATCACATTAGTTTGATTTGTCATTTATTATCATGTGATGCAATAAAATACATGAAAATGCACACGTGACCATCCTTGTTTTTTGGCCATGGACCGTGCATGACTACCTTGTGACACTATGAGTGATGTATGAATGAAATTATCAAATAATTATGGTAAACCAATCTCAAAAGCAGAACCGTAGTGATCAAAACGGAGCTGTGTTAATCTGGTTAGCTATCTTATTGGCCAGGCAAGTGACGAATCCAGCTTGTACCTGTCTAGCTTATTGTGCGTGTGAAGTTCAGTCGAACAAATTACTTAGAATTTGTGGGCTATCCAAGTAGCTAGTTTAGTTTGAAATTTGTTGTATAGAGATTGCTGATTTTGTAATATGAGAAACGAGCTATAAACTACATCAAACTAAGGATGCATGTATTCGAAAAGAAAGAATAGTGAATGAGGGTATGTGATTCTTTTTTATACACTCTTCATTCCCCCTTTCTCTCGTGCCGAAGGAAAAACTTGCCCTGTTTCTCCAATTTCACCATTTCTTAGTTCTGTTTTCAGGTTATGCAACTCCGTGACTTTTATCTTACCAATGCAACTCGATCCAAAGTAGAAGTAATGGACCTAAACGCACTTAGGACTTAAACTGAAACTAGCAATCTAGCAAAAAGATTAAAACTGCCTTATAGGGAAGGGGTTGGTTGAAACTTTACAGAGATATGCTTAAACTAGCTCAAAATACTCTTAGCTGGAGAGTAACTTTGCACCAAAACAAATTCTAATCATCATCATAATTTATTCTACTATGTTATGCAAAAGGTGTTCAAGGTAATAATATAACATGAGGTTCACATCTGACCAGCATTGGAAGGTTATTGAGCAAATCAAATTCACATAAACAACACATCACTACATTAGAAAAGCCATAAATTATCGCTCCAATTAATCCTTCAGTTCGCGATTAACACGAACGTGGCTACCAACACTAGAACACAAGCCACAAAAATCGGCCAAGGCAAGTCGCTAAGCAGAACACACATCAGGAGACTGCATGTGACACATCCAAGAGCAATAGTGATCACAATCAAGGCAAGTCGAAAACTTGGGTCAATATCTTGCCTTCCCATCTCTAAGATTAATTTTTGCCGAATGATTTTGATTGCTTCACAGATAAACATAATGCTTGGTGCATTGGAAATGTTGGCTGGACCTATAGAGGTATGCCTGTCTCTGATGAGCTGACGCAAAGCGTTCTCAAGAGAATCAAGATCTTCATTAACTTGAGCCACATGATCTAACATGTTCCTTGTAATAAAAATCAGCAAATCACTTGTTAGATAATCGTCTTTTCGCAGAGGTTCAAATGATAAGGATCAATCGTAAGCATATTGATAGATTAACAAAGAACATATGAGCAACTCATACCTGTACCATAGTTTCAAAATGAAACAATAAAAAGGACTGATTCGCCTAATTTATGCAGAGTATAGATCGTTTCTAAATGAAACAGCATACACGTAATAAAACACACACAGAAACATGATAAGAGATAGGAAGTTCTTTTACACTAAAGCAATTGAAGACAACACCCGCAATCCTCCACACTCACCTTCTTTCCAACCTCATGATTTTCAAAAAAGACATGGTAGTTATTATGGATTTCACTTTCCTGAGACAAACTCAGCTGTTTTAATGGTATGCATACTTGAGAGGGATTATTCCTGATATGAGTCCTACCGTATTCAATTACAGAATGGATAAAATTAAAATTTAACCATTTGCAAGAAAAAGGGGTTATGACTACAAGAGGCATTCTTACTTTTTGACAAATTTACACCAAGTATACCCTGACATGAGCACGAGCTAACATGCTCTGTTCTTAGAGTCTAGTCATTATGAACAGTGAGAACAAAAACCTGGATCAATTGGCAAAATAAAAGAAGACAAAATTTGGGTGGTACGATACCCTAATCCAGGAAGAAATGTGAGAAACAAACCATTTTGCATCCACCGGATATGCCCCTAGGTACAGTTCTGAGGAGAGCCCATTTCTACTCTTTGAGAGTCGAGTCATTACGAATTTCTCAATCAACGAAAGGAAAAAACAGAATAGAGTAAAAAATCTAAATGGTACAAATCGACGTTCAAATCCGACTCTCACAATCTAATGCGGGAAACAGGCCATTTTCTACAGGCAAGTGAGAGACCCCCTCAGGCGTTTGACTGAACAAGTTCAGAGTTCCAGAACCTGTTCTACATAGAGCGCAGGTTTTTTCGCCATAAAACAGCATTCACGTAATGGAATATACAGTGTGACATGATCAGAAGAATGAACTAGAAAGAAACTCATGATTCGTCATGAGTTTCCCCAAAGAATATCGAGATATTGACTTTGAGTTTCCTCAGAATCCTCCAACGTTAACGGAGCTGGGCTACGGTGCTTTCTTATATATTTCAGGTCGTTGAGGCTTACCTCCAACCAGCGTGATCAGCTGGATTGTTGTTCTCCATTGAACTTCCCACTTTGCCTATCTCTCCTCTTCCTGAAAATATGGCTTCTTCGAAGGGTCTGCAGATTGCTGTCGTGTGAACGAAGTGCTTCAGGGGAAAAAGAGACCTGTGGACTTGGGGTGTTTTTCATTTCTACTCATGTAATATTTTCGGTGTAGGGCTGTCCCTTTCAATTTTGGTTGGACCCACCTGCGGGACTGGCTTTTACCTTTCAATTTCGGGACTAGCTTTCGATATACCAGATTGCAAGACTGGCTTTTACCTTTCAATTTTGGGACTAGCTTTTGATATACCCGATTGCAGGTGGGTCCTGGCTTTTACCTTTCAATTTCGGGACTAGCTTTCGATATACTAGATTGCAAGACTGGCTTTTACCTTTCAATTTTGGGACTAGCTTTTGATATACCCGATTGCAGGTGGGTCCTTGCTTTTACCTTTCAATTTCGGGATTAGCTTTTGATATACTCGATTCCAGTCCCGGCTTTTACCTTTCAATTTCGGGATTAGCTTTTGATATGCTCGATTCCAGTCCCGCAGGTGGGTCCAACCAAAATTGAAAGGGACAGCCCTACACTAAAAAAAAAAAAAAAATTGCACGAGTAGAAATAAAAAACTATGTTATTTTTCATATCGTTTTGTCCGTTTTTGCTGTTGCTCTACATTCGAATGCGGGCCCTCCAAAGCCGAGTTAATTCCGCCACGACTTGAATATTGAGGTTTGGGGCAGCCACTTGCTCACCCATTACTTTGTTCTCTATTGTTCTTTTTTAACTTTTTGTTAATATATCCAGATTTTCCTGCACGAGGTTTCTAATGACAGAAATTCCTGGGGCAGACATATGTACTCAAGGGCATATTCGTTATTCAGTCATTGTAGATCCACTAGAAGGTAAGATTTATTGCTAATATTCATTATTTTTTTCTTTTAATTTGGACGTGAATTATTCACCTCTCAAGACAACCATGAGTATCTCAACATATCTCAATGGTCAATGCATGCCTCATTTACATGCATCCATAGCTGCAAATTGGTTGAAATGTCAATCAAAGAACCTTTGAAGTAGAGAATCTTCATCCTCTTTTGTTATTTATATTTTAAAAAATTGCTTATTTATTTTTTATGTGATATAAGCAATCATTTTTTATAAATTTTTTTTCTAAATCATTCATATTTCGAGAAACAAACAAAGACTAAGTGAAAACTAGACATCATCTCTCCTTATCCACTATTTAAATTCTATTTGAATTGTAAGATTGAGAACAAAAGTAGTCAAACAATAGAAAAACAAATTAAAGCTCATGAACATCTCTCGTATCTAATTTTTTAAAGTCAATTTCAAATTGTGTGGATTTTATCTAAAATCATTGTCATTGTTTACTTTTCTTATAAATGTAACTATTTTGATGGACATAAGCTATATTTAGATAAGTGGATATCTATTGTCGCATGAATTATGTTCCTAGTACGGACGGATGTGGATACTTATTTTGTACTCTCTATTTGATTAATGATTGAACTACAAAAGACTGCTACTTCTAATTTGCACACATTTGAGCCAAGACATGCTCGATCTATGATGGTGGAACTTGGGAACTCTCCCTTTTTGCTCCTTCTGTCACCGATCTCATTAAAAACAACTGACGCCATGTTTCCCATGTGTATGGATCCTATGAAGCTTACCAAGAAAATCTCCAAACTTAGACCAAATACGGGTTTCCCAGCTCCACAAGTCGTTAGAGAAGTCCCAATATATTTTTCATGCGAAGAGGGGACTGTGCAATGAACGGACCATTCATGACTTTATCATCACCAATAAGGGTCAATCATTTACCAACATGACTTTATCATCCCCAAGAAGAAAAGCTACATTGCTGCAAAAAAAGAAGGAAGCCCATGAAAAGACGGGTGCGAGCTAAATTTTCATCCCTGTAACCAGCAATTCGGCGAGAACCAGGCCCAACTAATTTTTTTGGTCGGAGGCCCAACTAATTGAAGTCTTTTAAATTCTGCAATTCCCTTGGATCTTTCCTGCATTTTCTCAACGCAACGATCAATTCAAAAGCAAGATACACGAGTTTATTAGTCAAATGCAGTTTTCGTTTAACAAAATCATTTATCGAGTCGATCGTATGCAATTTAAAAAAAAAAAAAAAAAACCCACATGAATCATCGCAATATGGAGGAAACTACGTATTTAGAGGGATGAAGAATTACCGGAATTCAGCCAGAGGAGGATCGAGAGCTATGCAGCGGCACCAGGTGAGTAAAGCGACGATGCGGGAACGTGGATGGAGGATTTTATACGGGTTGGATCTTAAATCAGAGTCCTCTATGACCCGCAACAGATCCGATCCTCGGTGCAGCGGGCCGGTCCAGGCCCAAAAGTGCCTGCTTCATGTGAAAGTTGAGAACAATTAGGCACATACTAGAGAAATTATATTTATGGCACATGCTAATTTAGTCGATTATCCATAAAGTGAGCGCTGGTTTTTGCCTACTGTAGAGAAACAAATCCAACGAGGATTCAACTTTTATAGAAATCTTTATGTAATGTTTGTCTGTTTGTCAGATATATCATAGAGATAGCATAACAAAATGGACAAAATTGTAATTAAAAAATAGTTAAGATATAATCCTCTCATTGTCTTACTTACCAGCATCAAATTTAATCTTACAATCATTTTAAAAAATTCCCATATTAATTTTTATTTTCATATTTAACTCTCTCCACAAATTTAAATGTTTTCTTCACACGCATGCCTGTACTCTTTTTATATAAGGGGAATAGAGCAACTTTTTACATGGATTTAAGAACCTAAATCACGATTAGTTTGAATCGTCATTTATTATCATATGATGCAAATAAAATACATGAAAATGCACACGTGACCATACCATGGACCATGCATGACTACCCTGTGACACTACGGGTGATGTATGAATGAAATTATCAAATAATTTTGGCAAACCAGTCTCAAAAGCAGAATCGTAGTGATCAAAACGGAGCTGTGTTAATCTGGTTAGCTATCTTATTGGGCGGGCAATTGACGAATCCAGCCAGCTTGTTGAAAGCGTGTAGTTCGATGGAACAAATTACTTAGAACTTGTGGGCTATCCAATTAGCTATTTTAGTTTCAATTTTGTTGTATAGAGATTGCTGATTATTTAATATGATGCGTGTATCCGAAACGAAAGAAAAGTGAATGAGGGTATGCGATTCATTTTTATACACTCTCATTCCCTTGTTTCTCTCATGCCAAAGGGAAAACTTGCCCCAGTTTTTCCAATTCCCCCATTTCTTAGTTCTATTTTCAAGTAATGCAACTCCATGACCTTTTATCTTACCAATGCAATTTGATCCAAAGTCGAAGTAATGGACCTAAACACACTTAGGACTTGAACTGAAACTGGCAAACTAGCAAAAGGATTAAAACTGTCTTATAGGGAAGGGGCTGCTGATTTTTTTTTAAGATATGCTTAAACTAGCTCAAAATACTCTTAGCTGGAGAGGACTTTGCACCATAATCATCATCATAATTTATTCTACTATGTTATATAAAAGGTGTTCAAGGTAATAATATAACATGAGGTTCACATCCAACCCAGCATTCAAGCAAATCAAATTCTTATAAACAACACTTCACCACATTAGAAAAGCCATAAACTATCACCCCAATTAATCCTTCAGTTTGTGATGAACATGAACTGACAACCAACATTAGAACGCAGGCCACAAAAGTTGGCCAAGGTAAGTCGCCAAGCAAAGCGCACATTAGGAGACTGCACGTGACACATCCAAGAGCAACAATGATCATAGCAAAGGCAAGTCGAAAACTTGGGTCAATATCTTGCCTTCCCATCCGTAAGATTAATTTTTGCCAAATGATTTTGATTGCTTCACAGATAGGCATGATGCCTGGTGCATTGGAAATGTTGGCCGGACCTATAGAGGTATGCCTAGCCATGATAAGCTGATGCAAAGCATTTTCAAGGGAATCGAGATCTTTGTTAACTTGAGCCACATGATCCAACACGTTCCTTGAAATAAAAATTAGCAAATCGCTTGTTGGACAATCATTTTTCACAGAAGCTCAAACAATAAGGATCAAGAATAAGCATATGGATAAATTAACACAGAACATATGAGCAACTCATACTCGTACCATGGTTTTAGAATGAAACAATAAAAAGGACAGATTCACCTAATTTCTGCAGAGCACAAATTGTTTTCTAACGAAACGACATACACATAATGGAACACACATAAACATGATAAGAGATAGGAAGTTCGTTTTCACGAAAGGAAATGACGACAGCACTCGCAATCCTCCACACTCACCTTCTTTCCGACCTCGTGATTTTCAAAAAGACATGGAAGTTATTATGGATTTCACTTTCCGAAGACAAACTCAGCTGTTTTAATGGTATGCATACTTGAGAGGGATTATTCCCGGTATGAGAATTAAACAAATAGTCCAAGAGGCCCGGGAAGGAGGATGCCGTCATCCTCCATGGAGGAGGATGCTCCTGGAGGAGGCGTTCTATGGAGCATGGAGCATCAAGCTCTATGTAAGCTGATCTCCATGGATCTCGATGGTAGAGGAGCTCAATGGAGCGCTCCATGCTCCACGGAGCTCCATGGAGGAGGATCCTCCTCTTGCTTGCAATCCTCCAACTTACTGACGCAGGCTGGGCTAACAGTAGTTAATACATGATTGAGGACGCTGAGACTTACCTCCGACCATCGTTGTCAGCTGGACCGTTGGTCGCCATTAACCTCGGACTTTGCCTCGTCTCTTCCTTCCTGATAATGAAAAGAGCCGTGGGAGATGAAGAAGTTTGGATCAGGAGTTTAGAAGGAGCAGGTTCGGAGGGAAAAAAACAGCGGAAGAAGAGGCTTGGAGCCAGGTACGGCGCTCGTTGATTAGAATATAAACAATAAATAGGCGGGTCCGGAGGTCGTTGATTAGAATAAAAACAAAAAAATAGGCGGATCCGGTTCTCAGTTCCTCCGGGTCCCCACTTCTCATTGGTCGCGATGGGTTCATGATTTCCTTCGTTTAATAAAAAAAAAAAAAAAAAAATTGCCCTCACGACCGATGTTGCTCCATCATCTTTGACCTGTATGGTCCCCAACCCGCTAACGCCCTCCTGATGTGCGACGCGCTGACGTGTCATAGGAAACAGCCTCACGGCCCTCGCATTGAATCCCATATTATCGAGGTTGAAAATGAAATGGCTCTACATTGATTCTCCTGGCCAATTGCCCACAAAACAACTTACTACTAAAATAAAGGACAAAACTATGGGTTACAAATTATTGTTTTTTTTTTTATATGGCAAAAAAAGTTCGAATTTATATCAAAGTAAATACCACAAAAAAAAAAAAAACCTTAAATTATACCCATTGCGATATAAATATCCAAAACTCTTTTTTTGTGTCATTAAAAATCCTAAATTTGCCCCCAACTTATATATATGTAACATATATACCCTTCATTTCAGTTCTATCTATGGTATATTTGTCACATTGGTATAAATTTGAAAGTAATCATCACATAATTTTTTTAGGGTATTTGTGTTATAATGGGCAAGTTTAAGGTTTTAAGTAAAACAAAAAAAGTTCGAGATCTTTATGTCATAATGGGCATGGTTTGGGATTTTTGTTGTTTTATTAATCCCTTACATTATGATAAAATTGCAAAATGATGCTATCATGAATCAATTATATTATAAATGATAAAAGCTTGTGTATAAAAATATAACTATTTAAATTACACATTTTATGAATGGTCTAATTCCAAAAAAAAAGTACAAACTTTAGGTCGAATGACAATTTTCACCCCGATTTTTTTCTCTAAAAGAGTCACCAACTTTTACTTAAATTGCTAAATTTGGCCCCCTTGATTTAGAACTATTAATTGTTCTCAGCAATAAATCCATGTGCACTTGCTGGCTGGATTTAAAGCATTATTCATTATCTTATTCTCCGAGCCACAGCTAAGAAAATAATGGTGAAGCTGTTCATCGTCTCCTACACTTTACCAACAAGTCAAAAAGATCTCTAAGATTAAATTTCTCTAGCCAAACTTCATTATTTATCATAATTTGACGTTGTAGATCTCACTTGTTGAGAGACACCATGGACGAGATCTGCTAAGCTCACAACTAAAACATTTTTTCCTAAAACAAGGTTGACTCCAGACAAAGAGTGAACGATGGAGGCCAGATTTGGGATAATGATGAAAGTTTATGATTTTTTAAGAGACATAAAAAAAAGTTAGGGCTAGAATTGTCACTCGATCTAAAATTGGTGCTTTATTTTGGAATTAGTCCTTTTATGAATATATTATAATTAATACATGAAATTTGTTATAAATTCGCTCTATCCAATGATAAATCAGAAAGCTAATGTACTTACTTCAGTAAATATCAGATGATATAATCTTATCCTTGGGGCCAAAAATGGTGGTTAACGGGTCATATCAATTAATGAAAATATCAATTGAAATATTTTTACACGACAAGGTGTGAGTATGCTTCTTTCATTTACCAAAAAATGAGCCGAACATTCTACGGTTGACTTAGATCAGAAAAATTGGATTATTATTGTGCTTGAAATGGATAGATTCAACTAACTCAAAAGCGTTTGAGCAAATAGCATAAATAAGTCAACAAACATCAACATAAAAAAAAAGGCTTTTTATAAAAAATAATAAATAGAAAAACAATCAACTATAATAATCGGATGGCCAAAAAATAAATTATGGAAACATGCATATGCATTCCACCCCGTCTGTCTTCATATTAACCGCCTAATTCCTTCGCGCGTTTCATTTTACCATACCAAAACCCAAGCACGTGCGCCAACAAAAAACATGGAAGTCAACCTCAGCGACAACGCCTTGAGGACCTTCGCTGACTCCATCACTCACCTCTCCCGCGTCGGGAACGACCTAGCTGTTCAAGCTTCTCCTTCCACGTTTCTTCTTCTTCTTCTTCTCCGCTCTCTCTCACCCACATCTCCGGTCAAGAAGTTCGCAAGTTGCCACTGAAATCCATGTCCATCATTCCTCAGCCTCATCCATCGAGTGAAATAGCTAAGAACTTGCTTATTCGAGCCCTGACGAGTGATGCGTAGTTTAGATGCTATGCTTTGTTAAGTAGTGGCTCGTTTTGGTCGATACAGTGTCCGAGTGAAATTTGAGAGTCCTTCAACTGGTCGCCGAGTGCTTGAAGCTTTTGGTGGTGGATGTGATGCAGAAAATTCGTTAACCTATGATGATTAAAACTTGAGGTGCATACATCTGAAGTCGTTGAAAGAATCTGATACTGTTGATGGGGTGATTCAAAGTCGTTATATAATAAGACTACGGCAATTCAATGCTATTGCCCAGAGGACCATCAGGTGTCGAATGGGGTAACCATAAGAAAGAACAACCTATGGATAACCTTCTATTGGGTCCTGCTGTCTGTCTTGATGATGCTTTCCGGGTTTGTCTAGTTACTTTGATGGTGTTGTATGGAGTTTTGCAACACTCAATAAGTGAAAGCACGATTGCATTCGCTTGCATAACTCTAATATGAACATACTTTTCCATGGCTTCATTTTGCTTCGTTGCATTTAACTGCCAAATAACAAAATCCAAGTTCTTAGCTCGTGTGTGGCACTTGGCACTATTTGTGCTAATTTGAAACTGGAATAGAAATAATATCGATTTGTGTACATGTATAAACTTCTTTCTTGTAGATCTCTTATTAAGATTCTAATATTCGTATTCAACCTCCAGCTTTCCTTTCAGCACTCAATTTGTCAAGATCCCCTATCATTTGATTACCTTCAAGCCAAACCTCTTTGATGCGTTTATAGTATTTAGCGCACAGGTTCAATGTAGTGCTCTTTTGAAGGTTTAGTGTTGTCAGAATTTTTAATAGAAAGCAGTAGATGGTTTTGCACAATTTGAAACTCTTTCTATATCATTCATGTGTATAATTACACCATTATTTATAATACAAGAGATCTAAGTCTATAAGGAAGGATAATATACAATAAATCAAATAAAAGAATATTTCGAGAGGGCTTCTCGTACATATCCGACGGGGCTTGCATCAAATCAGCAGTGGTCTTCTCCTTCAGGATTTGTTTACAATCAAGATGGTTTTCATTTAAGATTCACAAGAGATCTAAGTCCAATAAATCAAATCCAAAAAGAATATTTCTGCAAGACAAGATCACTTCCTATCAGCACAAGATCAATTAAGATCATTAACCATCGGCAACCGTATCTTCAACAAGTGTCATTGCTCGTCTTTCTGGTATATCTGTTAATTTACAATTGTAATCGACTAACAAAATAATATGTGTAGGCTATCCTGTAACACCTATTACAAATATTAATTATTTGAGTGTGCTATGACCAGACGTGCATCCAAAATTTAAAGGACTCTACAGCTCTTCAACAGTAAAGACCTTTCAGCTGTTTGCATAGTGCTCTAAGTTCATTATGTCGAAATGGTGTTTTGACGGTTAAGATTGCAAACTTGTGGGCATAGATGTAAGAGTTAGACGATTCCTTTTTCTTCCTAAAAATAATACGCTCCAATTCTATTTAAAATCAGCAGAAATGAAGTCTTGAAAATAACATATTCATTGTGGAAAAGGACTGCAAACTACTGTGATAAGTATCATTGCGTCCTAGGTGCCATGGAGATGAGCTTCTCCATGTTCTTATTATGCAAAAGCAGTGTGAACTCTGTCTATCGGATTTTGCAGTGCATCAATATGACTTATAAAGCCGATGGATTCAGAATAGAGGGACCGCAGGAAGTTTGTCAAATTAGATTCCAATGTCTGCCACTTATACTTCTTTTCTTGTTGGCCACTTACCATTTTAAGTCCTTGACTCAATCATGTCAACTACATACCATTCAGTATGTTTTCTAACTGCGACACAAATCGGAGGATGGCGCCTGTCAAACCTGCATTAATTTGATAAGAAGCTGCACCATGCAGAGATACTTGTTTATCTCACTGTGCCAACCGTGAGCTTTTGTTAATGCGTCCATGTGGAGGTTTAAGCCAAGTTCTTGTCATATGTATGCAGGCATTAAGAAAACATACTGGATAGCTTGAATTGTTGACCCGACGTACAACAACTTTCTCTGGATAGAAAAAGATGCCCTAGCAAGAATTTTAAGGAGGCCTCGTCATCTGAACTTGCTTGCAAATTTTCGGATATCCTTCAAAAGATGCTCCAGCAACTGAACTCAGCTCCATACCTTCTGATGTTGCAAGTAAATTTGGTGGGAAAGCCATTGAGTTTGAAGCTACATTGATCCTACCAAAGTGAGAGGCCAGATTTACTCTTTTCGACTGAATATGGAGAAGAATATCATGGTTCAGATTTTAGTCGCAGAGAACAACTCTTTGCTACACTCAGCTGTGGATACATCATGCGGAAGAGTTTGTGCAGTATGTTCGTAGCGGCAACCTAGTAGACATGACTTTTGCTGTCAAAGATTTAAAGGTATTTGATCCTAGTCGTCATTGGTTATGTCAAATATCGAGACATTTGGGTCATAAAGGCAACTAAAAGTTCTTGAATATATTACTTTACTTTCAAACACATCTCCATTGCCATAAAGTGAGTCCACCTAATCGCAGTAATGTTATTGGAGTCACATCCAGGACCATCTATTCTGTTGAAGTTTTTCCTTCTGTCTTCCAGTGAACACGATGCTATTTAACCTTTGTTCATCTCATGGAAATCCAGGCATTTCTTGCATTCTGTGAGGGATGTGAAGTTGACGTCCATTTGTACTTTCTGAAGGCCGGCGGGCAAGTAAATTCTAAATGCTCTTTTGTATCTCACTTTCTAATCCATTTTTTTTCAGTGCTTCCCTTCGATTTTGTTTATGCAAGTAGCTCAGATGCAAAGGGTAGCTTTCATGCAATTAGTGCATAACTGGTTTTATTAGATGACAGAATGCTAGTTATCTGCTGAGATACCAAAACGTGCTAATGCATAGCTTCACAATCACAATTGTAAAGGCCCATGGCAATGTTACATTAGCGCTAGATATATATAAAAAAGAAAAAAAGAAAAAAGAAAAAAGGAAGAGAGACTGTCATCGAAAATTTGGAGATATATGGCACCTTCGAATTAAGTCTGTATAGTACTAGCTTGGGGAGGTTTAAGTTCAGATGATAAATGGTTTACTTATCAAGTTTGATGTAAGATGCTAGTAGAGTATTCCAGCTAAAAATATCAGTGCAAAACTTGATGGTGCATATGTCTTTTGTTTTTTTTCCTTTAGGTACTAATTTCTTGGTTTCAAGTGCAAACATCTCTGCCGTCGCAGAGGCGTGTAACGCCGATGCATAAAGAAAAAATGGAGTTCCCCCTGTGGAGACATTCGGTCGCTCGATCACTTGCCTCTCACACGTGAGAAACGACCTTGCTATTCAAGCTTCTCCTTCCCAACTGAATCAATTTCTTCAACGTATCTTCTTCTCTGTCTTTCTCACCCACAACTCCCGTCAAAAACTTCGCGGTGGCCACTGAAATCCATGTCAATCATTCCTCAGCTTCATCCATCAAGTGAAAAGCTAAGTGGTTGCTTTTTGTGGCCTGATGAGTGATGCTTAGTTTAGATGCTATGCTGTGTTAGGAATGTCCGATTGAGAAATTTGAGTCTCCTTCAACTGATTGCCAGGTCATGAAGCTTTTGGTGGTAGATTGGAGACAGAAATATGTTATCAAGTTTGTGATTAGCCCTGTTGACAATAATTACAACTTGATGTGCATAATCTGAAGTCACTGTAAGAATCTAATGCTGTTAATAGGGTGATTCAAAGTCATTACATCCTAAGACTAAGGCATTTCACAGCTTTAGCCAGTAGATCTATTAATGCTAATCGCAGAAAATGCCGAACAGTTAAACCATAGGAAAAAACCTACAGATAACATTCTATGGATGCTACCATCGGCCTTGGTGATGCTTTCCCGGTTTGCCTAGAGTTTTGCAACACTCAATAAGCTAAAGCGTGATTGCCGCTTGCATAACTCTTAAATGACCATACTTTTTCATGATTTACTTTGGCTTCATCACATTTAATTACCAAATACCACTAGAAGTTCTGATTTCTAAGCTCATGTTTGGCAATCGGCATCATTTGTGCTCATTTGGAATAAATATCATATTAAGATTATTATATTCTTATAAAACCTCTAGCTTTCCTATCACGGACTCAACTTGTCAATATCTGCTTATTAACTAATTACCTTCAAGCTAGACCTCTTTGATATATTCATAAAGTATCTCACGCACAGGTTCAATGCAACCTTATTTTGAAGGTACGATGTCATTGTTCATCTAGACCTGTTAAACGGGTGGGTCGGGTCAGGTTTGGGTCGGATCATAAATGGTCCAACCCAAATCGATCCATTTAACCCGTTTATGACCCATTTTTTACTGTGCAAAATTTTTTACATATACCCGACCCATTTAACGAAACCTAAAAAAGTGTATATATATATATATTTTAAAAATGATATTGCTAAAATGGTTTTATACAACACAAATTTAATGGACAATTTATATAATTTTTAAAATAATTATTTTAAAAATCGAATTTTAATTATTTTTTATTTTTTAAAAATTAAATTTTTAATTATATTTATTTTTATTTTTAAGAATATAATATTTCTTTTTCTTTTTCTTTTTTTCTTTCTTCTTCTTCTTCTTCTTTGGTTGGCCGCCGGCCACGACGATCGCCGACGGCCACCACCTGAGCGAGCCTCGAGCTCTTCGGCGTCTCACCGGATCTAGTGAACTCGAGTCTCGCCAGATTCGGTGAGCTTGAGCTCGCCCGACGCCGGCGAGCTCGAGTCTCACCGATTCGGCAAAGCTCCCAGATCTGGCGAGCTCGAGGCTCGCCGGCGTCGGGTGAGCTCAAGCTCGCCCCTTGTCGCATCTCGGCAAGGCTCGAGCCTCGCGGACGTCGGCGAGGCCTTCGCCTCACCGGATCCGGTGAGCTCGAGCTCGCCTCAGGCCGGATTTGGCGAGGCTCGAGCCTCGCCCGATGCCGGCGAGTTCGAGTCTCGCCAAATCGCCGAGGCTAGAGCCTTGTCAGCGCAGCGAGGCCTCGCCTCGCGAGATCCGGCGACCTTGAGCTCGCCGACGCCGCTCGCCACCGGCGAGCTCGAGGCTCACACTGGGCGTCGCCGGCCATCGCCGTGCCGGTGACCGGAGGAAGAAGAAAGAAAAAAAAAGGAAAGAAAAAAAAAGAAAAAAAGAAAAATAATTATAATTTCGGTTTTTATAAAAAAAAAATTGTCAAGTTAAAGAGAGGAGAAAGAGATGGTGAGGTTTTGAGTGAAAATAAATGGGTTCATTTTTAATGGATTGATAAATGGGTCATAAATTGGTCAGCTCTCTAACCCATTTAATACCCATATATCTTAGTCTTGACCCATTAAAACCCACTATGGATGCTTTATGAAGGAAAGCTTGACTCATTTAACCATAAATGGGTCCATAAATGGGTTGTGCAACCCATTACAAGAAATTTTGGATAAAGAAATCCAAATATAGCTCTAAGCATTTCCGGAAAAAGAAGAAATGGCGATACCTACGCAAAAGAAAAGATCGCACAAGCCACAAAAATCAAATCGTTGCTACATTTGCAATCGTAAAGGACATTTCGCAAAAGTTGTCCTCAAGCGAGAAAATGTCGAATCATCTCATCCATCATATTGAAAGCGAAATAGGTATTTCTCTTGAAAATGATGATATTGAATCCTTGTTCTCTATTGATGAAGAATCATCCAACAAACTCTTTGTGCCATTCCCTCCTACCAAACTTCCGGTGGAAACCGGGTCGACTCGTAGTCCGAAGATATTTTCCATATATCACCATCATCCCTTAACCAAACTCGACATATTTTCAAGTCAAACCCATTGTCCACACTTCCCAGTTAAAATCCTCACCTCAAAGTTTGCCAAACCAATCACTGTCATTGCTCTCATTGACATAGGAGCAAGTTGTTCTATTCTAGACACCAAAATTCTCCCCGAAGAATTCCGGGACTCCCTACACCCGATACTTCAACTCGTCCTGGAGATACTTTCTCCACAAATGTCAGAACCACTCCTATAACTGTCCAGATTCTTCCGCAGCGTGCTCCATAACCGCAAATTTTTTGGATCTAACCTTCCCTATAAAGACCGATAATTGGGTGGGACATCATGACTCAAGTCTCCCAAACTTTCGTATTATTCCTGGAAAATGTCTTAGGTATAAAGATCAATTCTCTGAGTTTGTTAATATCCAGATACTATTTTCCATTCAAATGAGTCTACTAGATCCGATTATGCAGAAGTTATTAGAATCTTGTTCAGAATCCCATGCAGAATTTGCTCAAAAGTGCTCTCATCCTTTATGGAAAAACCCAGAGTTCTTTGTTCGGCTTCCTTTTAAGAAAAATGAAGACATAAACCCAACTAAGGCAAGCCACATGGGAATGAAGCCAGAACATTTGGTTCTAGCTCAAAGGGAATGCTCGGAACTTTTACAACAAGGACT
This sequence comes from Eucalyptus grandis, assembly GCF_016545825.1. Classification (NCBI taxonomy): domain Eukaryota; kingdom Viridiplantae; phylum Streptophyta; class Magnoliopsida; order Myrtales; family Myrtaceae; genus Eucalyptus; species Eucalyptus grandis. The sequence goes on from NC_052619.1 coordinate 63,455,190, forward strand.
TATTGAAGTTTCTAACTCACAATGGGCTTGTGAAGCCTTTTATGTCAATAAACGTGCCGAGCAAAACAGAGGAAAAATGAGATTGGTAATTAACTATCAACCTCTCAATCTTTTCCTTCAAGATGATAAATTCCCTTTACCATCTAGAGACTCTCTCTTCAGTGGGCTACAACCAAGGCCCACATCTATTCCAAATTCGACCTCAAAGCCGGATTTTGGCAATTGGGCATCCATCCCGAAGACGAGATCCAAAACAGGATTCTCAGATCCCGAACCAGCACTTTCAATGGAAAGTTCTTCCTTTTGGCTTAAAAGTAGCACCATCCCTTTTCCAAAAGGCCATGTGTCGCATCTTCCAACCAATTCTATCGAGTGCAGTAGTATACATTGATGATATCCTGCTCTACAGTCCTGATGAGTAGTCACACTATCAACTTCTTGAGCAGTTTGCAGAAATCATAAAAAAACATGGTATTATGCTTTTCCAAAGGAAGATGAATATTGCCCAGATAGAAATTGAATTTCTTGGTATGCACCTTAACAAAGGTACATACTACCCAGGGTACGCATATAGCCCAAGAATTATTGAAGTTTCCTCGGGACAATTTCACAACAAAGCAAGTTCAGCAATTTCTCGGGATAATCAATTATCTCAGGGTCTTTGTCCCAAATATTGCAAAACTTCTGATCCCTTTGCAATCCATGCTGAAGAAGAATTCCCCACCTTGGGGAAAAACTCAGACCAAAGCAAGTAGAGAGTAACTTAAGGAGATTATGCGAATCTCCCACCATTACAAATATCATCAACGTGCAAGAGAATTCTCCAAACCGACGCCGGTGATGAATACTGGGCAGCTGTTCTCCTTGAAGAAATCGATGGTAAGAGACTCCTCTGTGCTCATAAAAAAAGAAAGTTTTCCCAAGCTGAAATGCATTACCATTCCACTTTCAAAGAAATCTTAGCAGTCAAAAATGGAATCAAAAAATTTGAGTTCCACCTCATCGGCCACCACTTTTTGGTAGAATTAGACATGGCATCTTTCCCCCAGATGACCAAGTTTAAAGAAGTAGATTCCAAATTCCCAACCGCTTCGATGGGCTGAATGGTTTTCAAAATACTCCTTTGAAACTAAGCATATTCCTCGGAAAGAAGAATGTACTTGCTGATTTCTTATCAAGGCCAAAGGCACCAGCCGAGATCAACATGTATATCAAAAGGCATGCTTTCCATATGCTCAACCATGGAGTAAAATACAAAATTGAGAACATCAAGGATTTGCAAAGCTGGAAATGCCCCCAGGAGATTATTCAACAAATCGAGTAACGACAGCCTTGCTGAAAACTTGGAGAACCTCATGTGGCAAAACCACACAGACCTATTCAGGTTCAATGGAGGTTCGATTCTTTATCCTTTTGGGTTAAATATGAATTATCCATTCATCCATCCTCTTATCTGGAAAGAAGATGATTTTCCTGAACAGCTCAAAACGTTATTATGGTACTTAACCAATAAGTATCTAATAGCCGTTGAAATCCTAACCAGAAGATTCGTTGCTAACCTCACAAGGATATTTTTGCTCGGATGAAACATTGAAAAAGAATGTGATAGAAATCTTTTAGAATTTCTAAATTGGTTTTATCATCCTACATGTTGGAAACAAGACTTGGAAAAAGAACTGAGATCCATGACACCAGATCCCGAAGTCCATACCATCCTATTTTTCCGACGCCCTTGGAATTTTTGCAGAAATAATGGTAGTATTCTCGATGCACCACCGGAAATAGGAACTACATCTTATAAACCTAACTCCGAACAGAGAATCCCGGATTTACAAATCTTATCCTAGATCTGTTCGAATTTGTGAACGAGAATATCGAGAACTCCGGAGAATCCTATGCCAGAAAACAAGACCATTCCCGAAGATATTTGGAATAATGCACCCACTACGTGGGATCATTATGACCTAGCACCGAAGCTAAGGAAGCACTCGGACAATACGACAAGCCTCATCGTCCCAAGAGCCCGAAATGACAAGCGAAGATGACATTGTCCAATCCACCCAATACCCCTATGCACGCTTTGGAGGACCTCTCGTCCCCAGATCCCTACGAACAATTCCAAAGCATGGACACATCTTTTATCCGTAACCATCCAACTGGCCTCAGCCAAGAATTATTGACCTTCAGCAAGATGAAGATACAAACTGGGCTGAAGAAGAAGCATCACATTGGGCTCATGAACAAGCATCCTCATCACGAAGGCTGAATCAAATTCTCTCACCAGAAGACCTTGAAGCCCTTGAACAAAAATACGAGGCACATCTCCTAGAAGAAAACTCGGATGATTCAGTTTGCAGCTACAATGCTCGAGACGGACGAGACCGTTGAGTCCTTACATTTCCACTGTAGCAATTCACTGTTCACTTTTACTGTAGCACTAGGCTAGGGAAAGTACTGTTCACGCATACGATTCTCGTTCATAGTATTCGAATAATTCCCTTTCAGTGCCCTTGTTTGTTTCCGGACCCATGAGCTAGGTCCCTGTGTTTGTCTTTGTAACCTCTTATTGCCTATATAAGGCAAGGAGGATGTAATGTTTTGGGCAGAGTCCCCTGAAGTAAAGTGTGTGGTTTGTGAAAATCTCTCCATGGCTTTCTAAATTCCTCTTCTTCTCAAATCTGGTAGGATCCTTCAAGAAAGGCAGCTTGGATAGATTAGAAATGATTCCATCCTAGCATCTCTGAGTGTCTCTAGGCTCTGAACTAAAAGGCTGAGTGGTTTTTTGCTAACAGGCTATCCCTGAAGGGCTAGGATCGCCCATGTGGGATGCATACCTGCAAGAAATTTACTCTCCTTCTCTGGTTCTAAGTCTAGGTCCATTCATGGTATCAAAATAGCTTGACAATTAATACTTTTAACAACTAACAAACTAATCTGCGCAGGCAATCTGATTTGTCCTTATAACACCTATTACAAACATTGATTATTTGAGTGTGCAGTTGCTAGACATCAATGCCTCAAAACTTCAATGGACTCTATAGTGCGTCAATGGTAAAGGCATTTCAATTGGGTGTATAGTGCTCTGAATTCATTATGTTTGGAAATGGTGTATTTGATGGTTAAGATTGCAAACTTGTGGGTATAGATGCAAGAGTTAAAGTAATCCTTTTTCCACCCTAAAAATAATATCGCGCCAATTCTACGGAATAACCAGCAGAAATAAATTCTTCAAACTGTGTTCAAGGATGTGAGCTTCTCCATATTCTCATGAAGCAATTTAACAAATTTCCATAGAGTGGCCCATGCTAGAAAACGAAGTAGGCCCATACTAGAGAAAATATGTCAATGGCCCATGCTAGAAGAAGGAATTTAGTCAAATTTTCATAGAGTGAGAACTAGTTTATCTCTCCTGTACAGAGAACAAATTCAATGAGGAAAAAGCTTTATGAAATGCTTTCTTTTTTCTTAGATAGAGCATTGTGAACAAAATGGACAATCCTCTAAATATCTTATTAACTTTGAACGTATATCTTACAATCACTTAATTTTTTGATTATATTAATATTTATTTTCATCTTTGACTTCCATGAATTTAATTTAATTTTCTTTTGCAGATTCTGTGTATTCTTTTCATAATAGGGGAAAAAGCAACTCTCTTCGTAGATTTAAGAATCTAAATCTCAATCAGCCTTGCTCATGTCTTATTATCGTGTGTAATGTAGTAAATTACATAACATGCACAAATGGCCGTTGTTTTCGGTCCACAACCATGCACTAGGCATGAGTACCTAGTTATATTAGCAACTAACGTATGAAAATAAAAATTACTGAGTAATTTTGATAAACTAATCTTAAAAGTACAATGATAGTGATAAAATCAAAGCATTGTAATGTAAAAGTAGTTCAAAGTAATAACAGCACAACACAAGGTTCATGTCTAAGCAAATAACAAACAACTTCAAAAAGAGTAAACCACAACATCCAGAGACCTAGAAACTATCATAATTGTCTAATTCGCATCATGTCTGAGCAAATGACAAACAACTTCAAAAAGATCAATCCACAACATCCGGAGACCTGAAAACTATCACCATTGTCTAATTTGTGATGAATGCAAATGCCATCAAGACACAGAGGATGAAAATCAGCCTAGGCATGTCACCAAACAGAATGTACATCAGCAGCCCACACTTGACACATTTCAGAGCAACAGCAACGATGGTGAACGCAAGTCGGAACCTTGAGTCCATATTTTGCCCTCTCATCGTGATGAATTTGAGCATTGTGTAGATCCGCATAATTTTTGCATGGGTAGTGTTGGCTGGAACATCCGTGTACTGGAGGGCTTCAATCAAGTGCTCTTCCAGCGAATCAAGACGTGGGATAAATGCAGCAATTTGATCTGCAAGCTCTGCTCCGCGTCTTGGATTTAAAATCAACAATCTACGTGTTAGGCGACACTTTTTTGCAAAAGCTCAAGTTTTGAGCTCTTTTTGCGTTATATAAGACGATAGTCCATCCAAAAGCTATTAAGAACTCCCAATTTAAGTTCAAAAGGAAATTTAATGCACGGTATGAGGCCAAGCATCTAGTGCAAATCATGGTTAACAAGACTACGCATTGCAAGATTTTAAACTATGTATGCACTCACGAGTAACCCATCTATTCATCCACGGCCAATTAAGCCAGCGAAAACTTCCTTTTGGGAAAAAAAGAACATCAGAGTACAAGGGGATACCTCCCTAACAACTACTCTAACAGCACTTATCCACAAAGCAGAACCACCCAGATGCACAAAACTACTTGATAAGCCCCATGCTAACAGGGTAGAAACAGAGTAAAGCTAATTGCAGGTCTTAGCTCTTCTTAGGAGGAAACGCTAGTGAGACTTCCAATTAGTATATTGTTCTTAATACGAGTTTCTCTAGACGAAACAAAGAAACATAGTGTATATACAGTCACGTCCCTTCATCAACGATGTAAGGGAATTTTCTCACCCAGTGACTTTAGGAGAAGATTCCCATTCTTTACAACTTCGTGATTAATAAAAAAAAGCCATTTTGACGTGAATCATACTTGAGGGCAACCGTATTCAATTACCAAATGGATTCATGAAAATTTACCATTCGTATAAAGAAAGGGTCAGTGACAACAAGAAACATTCTTTTAGCCATTGAATATAACACTCTTACGAGCACGAGCCAGCATGCTCTGTTCTGAGGGTCGAGTCAGTGTGAACATTGAGAATTAAAATCTGGATCAATCGGCAAAATGATAGAAGACAAAATGAGGGTGATACAACCTGTACCCACTTCTAGAAAATGCGAGAAATAAGCCATTTTACACATTTACCAGGCATGGCTCTAAGTGCCTGCTCTGTTCTGAGTAGAGCCATTTCTATTCTTTGAAAGTTGAGTCCTCATGAACATCGAAAAAAAAAAAACCTGTCTCAAGCCCTCAAGCCTCAGTCAATAAAAAAAAAAAAAAAAAAAAAAAAAGAGGAAAAATATCTGGTTGTACAAAGTGGTGTTCTGATCCGACTCTCACAATCCAAGGCGAAGAACAAGCCGTTTCTACAGACAAGTGAAAGGCTCCCAACTGGGCTCTTAAGTGATGAGCAGTGCGAGTTCAGAATTCATCAACAACTTCACTTGAGTTACGTAGAGTGCAGGTTTTTTCGACATTAAACAGCATTCACGTAATGGAATATACACAGCGAACATGATCAAAGATGGGAACAGGAGAGGATATCAACATTTGGGCATTAGTTTACTTGCAATCCTCCAACTTACAGACGGAGGCTGGGCTGTTTAAGATGTGTTCGAGGTCACCGAAGCTTACCTCCTACCACCATGATCAGCTGGATTGTTTGAGTTCGCCATTAACCTTCCAGATTTGCCTCGCTAATCTCTTCCTTGCTTGGCTGAAAATGAGAACAGGGGGAGCTGTTGCAGACCTTGACTATGAAAAATTCCATGGAAGAGAAACGAGTGAGCTTTTTTTATTAGGAATGAGAAATCGGGAAAAAGTAAGCCTGGCCCCACTACTGTTCCTTATTTGTGTGGCACAAATAAGGCACAAATAAGGAACAGTAGTGGGGCCAGGCTTACTTTTCTTTTTCCCGATTTCTCATTCCTAATAAAAAAAGCTCACTCGTTCCTTAGTAATGATGTCAAAATAAGTCATGGATTCATTTTTTGACTCATATTTTACTTGGGTTAATACCCTGCAAAACCCCAAACTGGCACACTTAGCTTTTTTACCCCAAACTATTTTTTTGACCATGAAAAACCCTAAACCGGAGACATCTCGCGACAAATTTACCCCGACTGACCATAAAAACCTTATATTTGTACATTTATGACAAATTTACCCCAAACTAATTTATTCGATCGCAAAACCCCAAACCGATAAATTTATGACAAATATACCCTTCCCTAAATTTGATTAATACCATAAAAAAATCATAAAAATTGTAAACTCGACAAATGGATCATAAAATTCCAAATTGGTATACTAGTCAATTGTCACGTGTCATTTAACTTAATAATTTGATAATAAAATTTAACGAAAACTAGCAAAGGGTAAAAGTGTACCAGTTTTGGGGTAAATTTGTCAAACGTATATCCGTTTGAGGTTTTTGGTGGTTAAAAAAATAGTTTGTGGTAAATTTGTCACAAAGTGTACCAGTTGGGGTTTTTCGGATATTAACCCTATTTTACTTATATGGGTTGTATATGGATAAGAGGCTTTTAAAAACCCAACTAAAAATGGATAAAAAAAGAGTTTGATTTAAATGGATTAGAACTTGTAACCCATTTTCGACCCATTTACAATATCAAGTGAGTTGGAACCTTAGATTCCATTTCTAAATTTCCAAACCAAGCTCCACACAATCTTTCCTCTTTAACTTTATAAAATTATTTTTTTAATGAAAAATCAAAATCATAATTATTTTTCATATTTCAATTTTCTTTTTTTCTTTTTCTTTCTTTTTCCTCATTCCTTAACCGGTGGCTGGCATGGCAACAGCCGACGACAGGCCAAGCGAGGCTCGAGCTTGCCGGCACGCGAGCTCATGGTTGCCGACGACCGGCGAGGCTTGAGCCTCACCGAATTTAGCGAGACTCGAGCTCACCGGCATCAGTCGGGCCTTGGCCTCGCCAGATCGGGGGCAAAACTCAAGCTCGCCGATGTTGGGCAAGCTCGAGTCTCGCTAGATTCAGCGAGACCAAGCTCGGCCGACGACTAGCAAGGCTCAATCTCGCCAATTTGGTGAGACCGAGGCCCACAGCGGTGTCGAGCGAGGCTCGAGGCGAGCTCGAGCTCGCCCGTGGCCGGCCGCCCATCAAAGAAGAAGAAAAAGAAAAGAGAAAAGAGAAAAGAAGTGATAATAAAAAATTATAATTTTTAAAAATAATAAAAATTATATTTTTTAAAAATAAAAATAATTACAAATTATATTTTTTAAAAAGTAAAATAATTAAAATTCGATTTTTTAAATTTTTTTAAAGATAATTATAAAAATTTTCCATTAAATTTGTATTGCATAAAAGTGTTCTAGCAATACCTTTTTTTTTTTTTTTTTTTTTAATAAAAGAAATCATAAAAATGAGCTTTGTTAGGTTTAGTTAAAGATTTTTCATGTTACGTTTTCAGTTACTCGATAGTATGTTCATTTCAAATAAGAGAAGCATGTGCATAGTCTAATTCTTTATAAATATTTCAATTTATAGGGTTTTTTTTTTAAATTATTTTATTTTATTTACTATTTTAAATTTAATTTGAAGTTTTGATCCCATTAGCATATAGTAAGTGTGGGTTTTAGTAATACGGGTTGGGTCAGGTATGGGTCACTAGATTTACACTATATGAATATGGGCCAAAATGGGTTAAATTAATCAAATATGGGTTGACCCATTTTTGACCCGACCCGACCTGACCATCGATTTGATGGGACTACTTGTGAGTTTACAAGAGGTCATATCAGCCCGAATGGGCGAGGTTTTTTTTTCCTAAATGAGCCCACCTTAACCTGTTTTAAGCATGGACATAGTTTTATGGGCCGTTAACTCATCTGGGCCATTTGAGATGGGTTGGTTTGAAAGGTCTAGCTACCCCTTTTACCAAAGAATCCGAATTGCTCTCTCTATGTTTTTTCTTCTTTGTTTATTAAATTGCTTATTATTTATCTTTTTTTTTTGTCCTTTTTGTTATTATACATATATCCCTCTTTAAAAAGTAGCTCAATAATTAAAATAATACCTAGATTTTATCGACAGGTGGTGAAATGAGAATGTAAATGGGCTTACTGTAAAAAAAAATAATCTAGAGACATTAACCGATGGTGGATTGGAGGCAAAAATTTGTTAACCAATTTTGTGATTAGCCCTGTCAACAATGATAACAACTTGACATGCATAAATCTGAAGTCAATGAAAGAATCTAATACTGTTGATAGGGTGATTCAAAGTCATCACATCCTAATACTAAGGTAATTCGCAGCTTTAACTAGTAGATCTATCAATGCTAATCGCGGAAAATGAGGAATGGTTAAACCATAGGGAAAAACCTGCAGATAACATCCTATGGGTGCTGTTATTCAGTCTTGGTAATGCTTTCCTGCTTTGTCCAGTTACTTTGATGGTGTTGTATGGCGTTTTGCAACACAATGAGCGAAAGCACCATTACATTTGCTTGCCTAACTCTTACATGACCATACTTTTTCATGACTTACTTTTGCCTCGTCACATTTAATTATCAAATAACAATAGAGAGTTCCGAGTTCCAAGGTCCTGTTTGGTACTTGGCACCACTTGTGCTGATTAATATTGATCTATATACAAATATCATCTTTGTACTTGTAAATATCATATTAAGATTCTCATATTCTTATAAAACCTCCATCCTTCTTTTCACACATTCAGTTTGTCAAGATTTGCCTATCAGTTGATTACCTTCTTTGACCAAAAAAAAAAATGATTGCCTTAAAGAGAAACCTCTTTGATATATTTATAGCATCTGACGCTAAGGTTCATGCAACTTCTTTTAAAGGTACCTTCCTGGAATTATTCAACAGTTTATAGTTGTAAGCAACTAACAAAATAATCTATGCAAGTAGTCTATTCTATCCTTAGAACACCTATTACAAACATTCATTATTTGAGTGTGCAATTACCAGACATAAATGTGTAAAAAGTTCAATGGACTTTACAATGCTTCAATGGTAAAGGTCTTGTAGTTGTGTGTATGGTGCTCTGAATTCATTATGTTGGAAATGGCGTACTTGATGGTTAAGATTGCAAACTTGTGGGCAAAGATGGAAGTATTAGAGAATTCCTTTTCCCCCCTATAAATAATCTCTTTCCAATTCTATGGAACCAAGAAGAAATAAAGTCTTGAAATGGACGTGTTCATTGAGAGAAAATGACTGCAAAATGCGGTGATAAGCATTATTACGTTGTATGTATCCACGGAGATGAGTTTCTCTGTGAGATCTGTCAAACGGATATGGCAATCCCCAGCATGACCCAGAAAGCCAACAGGTTCAGAGTAAAAGGATAGGGGAACTCTGGGTCAAACGGATACTGCAGCCATTTATGCTCACTATTAAGACTTGAAACAGATCCGATCCTCGATAGGGGGTAGGCCAATCTAGTATTCTGAAACTGATCTGATAGTTCAGCTAAAAAAAAAAAAAACATAAATTTATTATACTTATATCAATTCAGTCCTAAACCAACATTTAAATTGTACAAATTGAGTCATTCACCTTTTGAAATTTTTTTTTAATGTATTCAATCTAGCTAATTTTATCTAGAAATCGATATATGGACGTTGGCCACAGTTAGCCAACACGGATGTGGGTAATTTTTATATATATATTTTTACTTTTTTATTTATTATTTCTCTCTTTTTTCTTTCTTTCTTTTTCATTCTTTCTCCGGCAATCGCTAGGCCTCAGAGATAGCCCGCGACCAACCAAAGGTGACAATTGACAAGGGTTGCCCTAGCCAAAGGCTAGCGAGGGGACCCTTGCCAATCATTACCTATGGTGAACCATTGTTGAGGCTCAGTGATAGGAGAAGGAAGAAAGGGGGAAAAAAGGAAATAAAATAAAAGGAAAATATAATAAAAAAATTGTAAAAATTATATACCTCAATGCCGGTTGTGCCACATAGGCTGATGGACATCAACAATTTTCAGTCAAAAATTGACTTAACGAACTACATTGGCAAAAATATTAAAATATTTAGGATTCAATTTGTTCGATTAAAAGGTTATGACAGGATTGATATAAATGTAATAGGTTTATGACTTTTTTATTATTAATTTTCCTAGTACATATTTATACTTATATTAAGCAACATTACTCTATTTCACTTTTTTGTTTCTTCTAATTATGCCTCAACATTCAAAAAGTCGTCTCACTTTCCTGACGTGAATTGGCTCTGTTCTCAAATAGGTAAATCCTTCATTGAAGAATTTGTATGGCCGGCTACTTCCCTTTTTCACATGTTGCATGCATGTGTCACAGTCCGTGAATCCTCCCGTACTCGTGACACTTGTGAGTGATGCTTGGGGTTATTGGGTGAAGAGTGAGAAGACAGGAGGGACGAACACAACTGGTCCATGGGAGTGGCGTCAAGACGGTTGGTGCTAGGAGTTCTAGGATAGAAGGATACATCACTTAGGAGCTCTGAAGACGAGATAGGCCTCCTGTGCACAAACTGATCGGGAGCTAATGCTGCTCTCCTAACGAGACCATGATAGGCCGAAACGAGTTGTTGAACCTAAATGGATCTGCTGTCTCACTTGATAGACTAGACGCCCGAGCGACGCTAGACGTGGTAGCATCTCGTACGAAAAAGCATTCACCGTATTGTTCGCTGGAATAGCTACATAAGGAAGGCTGGCCTGGCAAATTCCGCTCACTAGGCGGCCGCGAGTCGTTTCTGAGGCCAAGGAAACTCTTGGCCCGTGACACATGCATGCTTCCTTTGTGTGAAGGAGTACGTCGGGCTTAGTAGCTTTCATTTGTAACTTGGGGTGCATGTGAAGATAGCGTGCAGATTATTGCCGAGGTTGGGATATGAGGACCTAGTTATGACCTAGGTCAAAATTATCATTTGTGTATCGAAATATCAATGAATGAGAATAATGTGATATCACGGAAATTACAACCATACTCAAGCTACTTAACCACTCTCAATATTTACTAACTCTCAATAATATTCAATAATTCACATAGTTTTTAACTCTAATAATTTTTCATAAAACAATCTCTTGATCGCACAAATGACTAGAAGAAGTCTAACCCACGAGATTTAATCGGTTTCAATACTCTTGATTGCTTCATGGTGTAATTCACGAATAAGCCTCCTCTTACTTCTTTACATAAGGCGTAGACACCCATCCTTACATTTAATGTATTTGAATCCAAAAGAGGAAACTCTTCTAGAAAATTTAATTGAACTAGGAAATCTGCTCTAATTAAGAAATTTACTTATAACAATTTCCAATTCAAATTCGAGACATATCTTCATTTGTCATCATTATTGTCATTTATTCTACTTTGTGATATAAAATATGTTCCAGGTAATAATAATACATCACAAGGTTCCTATCCAAGCCAACATTGGTAGGATGCATATCAAAGCCACATTCGCAAAGGGCAAATCCCAACAGGAAAATCAAAAATCGTGATCATTCTCTAATTAATCCTTGGATTCAATGGGATTATCAACATCAAGATGCAGGGAATGATGATAAGCCAAGGCATGTCGTCAAGCAGAATGTACATCAGTAGACTGCACGGGACACATCCTAGAGCAACCGCAATGAGAACATACATAAGTTGAAGCCTTGGATCTATATCTTGTCGTCCCATCATGAAAATTAATTTCTGCCGGATGGTTTTGACAATCATGTGGATAACATGATGGGTGCCCTGCTAGTGTTGGTTGGACCTGTGTAGCTATACATGTTCCTCGTGGCTTGAAGCAAGCACTCCTCCAGAGAATCAAGGTGCTGGTTATATGTTGCAGCAATTTGAGTTCCGTGCTCTGGTCCATAACTAAGAATCAAAATTAACAAACTACTTGTTAAACAATGGCTTAAGCTCAAGTTGTGAGCTCTTCTGCATCTTATAAAAGGAAATTTTTTCCAAAAGCTATCTAGATATGAATCTACAGTGAACATCAAGCGGTTCTCAATGGATAAACACATCAAGAACTGCCAATATAACTTCAAAAGAAATTTAATGGGTGGTATGATGCCAAGCTCCTAGTGCCACATTGCAGGAGTCTAACCTGTGTTTGGACAGCTGGAGTGTATAGCCCATCTTATGGACAATATATAACATGACGGTACAAGGGGAAAATACCTCCTCAACACCTACAAACCTATCCCGACCTACTCTAATAACACTTGTTCACAATATAAAACCACCACCCAGACGCACAAAACTACTTGGTAAGCCTCCATGCTTCTTGGGTAGAAAAAGAGTATAGCTAATTGCAGGTCTATCTTTTCTTAGCATGGGTTTCTTTTGATAAAAGAAAGAGACCGTGTATATACAGTCGTGTCTCTTCCGTCAATGTAATAAATTTCTCACTCGTTGACTTGAGAAGAAAGTTCACATCATTCCCAAATTTCTGAATTTCAAAAAGAAATGACAATTATCGTGGTATTCAAACTTGAAAGGGATCATTCCTGCTATGAATCCAAATGAATTCCATTCCAAATTCATATCATCAAAATTTGCCAATTCACGCACACAAAGGGTCAATAACTACGAGAAACAATCTTACTATTTCGACGACACCCACTGAATGTACTCTGTTATGGGTAACGCCCATCATCCTCTGTTCTGAGTAGGGCCCACGCCCTGTTCTGAGGCTTATGCAAATCGAGAACAAGAACCTGGATCAATCTATAAAAAGGAAAAAAGAACAGAGAAAAATATTTGTGGGGTACTACTTGCTGTTTCGACCACACGAAAGGGTCGACAACTACGAGAAACAATCTTACTTTTCGACGACATCCACCGAATATACTCTGTTTTGGGTTACACCCATCATCCTCTGTTCTGAGTAGGGCCCAGGCGCTGTTATGAGGCTCATGAAAACCGAGAACAAGAGCCTGGATCAATCTACAGAAAGGAAAAAAGAACAGAGGAAGAAATCTGGGTGGTACGACGTGCTGTTTCAATCCGACTCTCAGAGTCTAAAATGAAAGAAATAGGGCCATCTTGTACCGTCAGGTGAAAGACGCCCCTCTCAATAGACCAAAACGCGTCAACCAGTACGGGTCCAGAACACGTCAGCCCGTTCACCAGATTTACGTAGAGTGCATGCTTTTGCCCAGCAAAACAGCTTCCACGTAAAGTAACATAGGCAGTGGGATCAGAGATAGGAACAGGAGAAAAGGATCTCAAGATTTTGGCATGATTTTAAGGGCTGCGCTACAGTAATTGGGACTTGGTTTGAGGTCGTTGAAGCTTACCTGGACCACCGAGATCAACTGGATTTTCGTTCGCCATTAACCTTCCGACTTCGGCTCGCTAGGTCTCTTCCTTTCTTTGCCCCTATTATGGGACCGAGTGGGTGGCGAATATGAGACGAGGTGGTCGTCCAAGGCCGTCGTTCTCAGCTTTTCGCCCTTTACAGTGTTTTTGAAATAAAATAATAAACCACGTAGCAACCGCCACTAAGCAATGTTTCATTCCCAACATTTAATGCTTGACCAACCCCGAATAAAAAAGGCCTTGTGTGCCTTTATAATAGGACCAAATACGATACGGTATGTAAAGAGTCTCTATGTATCAACTACATTTGGCAAAGCATGCAAAAAATTGACATTACATTATAATGGAAATTAGAAATAATGTTATTGTGAGTTCTCTTCAATTAGATTGTGAATGAAAAAAGAGGCAGAGCAAAAATATGAGAGTGAGTTGAAAGTTAGAGTATGACAGATATAAAAAAAAAAAGTTGAGAATATATCGAATTAGTTAAAACTTGAGATTTTATTATGAGTTTAATGAAGGTCTGTTTTATTTTTTAGTAAGTTTAGCAAACTTGCAAACGGCGAAAGCTTTTATTGAAAGTGACGCATACGGATATTTTATGAAGAATCGCAAGTAATGCAAATTAAAACCAAAGCAGGAAACACACATCAGCCCCCACGTCAAAAGGAATCTGTACTACAGTAATACAATTTTTTTAGTCGAGGTTAGTGATTGGCCCTGTTGAAGATGACTAGAACATGACGTGCATAAATCTGAAGCTGTAAGCATAAGGACTACTCGCGGAATATGTCAAATGGTGAAACCATAGGGAAAAAAGCCCGATGGATGACCATCTATGGTTGATGCTATCCTGCCTTGATAATGTTTCTCTGGTTGGCAAATTGATTAACTTAATTTAACGGTGTTATGTGGAGTTTGCAACACTAGTTTGAATTTCCAGTTCAAATCAAACTGCGTTGCTAAGTTGATTATATTACACTTATGTCGCGATCAAGGAAATGAGGGACGGTTTTTGACTTGACTTAGTCTACATATGCTTTGGATTCGATAAGTCAAAGCACGAATGCATGCACTAGCATAACTCTTATGTAACCAGTCATTTCATGACTTCCTTTTCCTTATCCGCATTTAAATACCAAATGAAATTCGCCTTTCTAACCTCATGTTTAGCACTTGACACTATTTGTGCTAGTGTATAAATATCACCTTCTTACTTGTAGTTATCATACTAAGATTCTAAGCGAATGCAACCTCCAGCTTTTCTTTTATGCACTCAATTTATGAAGATCTGCTTATCAATTGACTACCTTCAAGCCAAAACTCTTTGATGTGTTTCAATAACTGGCGCATAGTTTTAGTACGGTGTTATTTGAAAGTATAGTGTCATTGCTAATCTTTTTGGTATATATTTGTAAGCAACTAACAAAATAATCTTTGTAGGTAGTGTGTTCTATCCTTAGAGCACCTATTCTAGACATTGATCATGTAATTACACATGGATCAAAAGTTCAACGGACTCTGTAGTGCTTCAGCAGTAAAGACCTTTCAATTGTGTGCATAGTGCTCTAAGTTCCTTATGTTGGAAATGGTGTATTTGACTGTTAGGATTGCAAACTTGTTGCCATAGATGGAAGAGTTGGAGGATTCCTTCCCCGTTTGAGTCAACTAATAATCATTACATTGGAATTTGAATTTGGCTCCTTCTTTTCGTGGGCTCAACCACTACAAATTTCTTCTAAGTCCATCTGTTACTTAAACTTCGCTATGACAATAGACCTTATTATAATACCAAATCTACTTGTACTGTTAGCTACTCTACCAGGATTTTCAAACACAAACTCATTTACCACAAATAAAGTAAAATCAGTATTGCATCCATATTTATTAGGAAATCAAACACACACCTTGTCAAGCTCAATAGCTTCAGCAAATTGTTGGTTCTATAGGCCCAACTCGGCTATAAGAACCGCTTGGATTGATTATTGCACCAGCACCCGTTGCCTTAGAAGTTTCTCATTACAACTTCACCTTATGTTGAACACCTTCCAAATCCATAAAAACTACCATAATCACTCGTGAAAGATTCATTAGATGTAACTTCTCTACAACAATGGGAAAATTTAACTCTAAACACCACTAGTAGCCCCCACATCTCATGTATAGCTTATTGTCCTCTCATTGAGCTTACCATTACTCACTCAAAAATGACATAAGCAACCAAATAATCTAAAAAGAAATAATCAATAACCTTACCTAGGGGTGAGCGGTTCCCGGTTCCTTACAGGTTCCGCTTGGAACCTGGAACCT
The DNA here is from genome assembly GCF_016545825.1 of Eucalyptus grandis. Classification (NCBI taxonomy): domain Eukaryota; kingdom Viridiplantae; phylum Streptophyta; class Magnoliopsida; order Myrtales; family Myrtaceae; genus Eucalyptus; species Eucalyptus grandis. Next base: position 63,471,028 of record NC_052619.1, read on the forward strand.
ACCCTCGGGTACAGGTTCCTCATTTTTGGAACCCGGAACCTACCCGTCAAAAGCGAGAACACGGAACCTACCCGTCACGGGTTCGGGGTCGGTTCCGGTTCCAACAGGTTCTTTTTTTTTTTTTTTTTTTCATTTTTAGTTAAAAAATGAAAATGAATGCAGCAATAATAAACAAACTTGTCATTCATTGAAGATAATATAACACAAACAGCAAACAGCATTTTAGAAGTAATAAACAAGCTGTCATTTGAACAACACACTTCATTCTAAATGATCTTTGCCTTAATCAAATCGAAAGTTTCTTCTTTGTGCTCGGAACTAACGTACCTGTCTCCAATTGGATTGAGTATCCCATCTCTAAAAGCTGAAAACAGCAGCAAACATAACTTAGCACCACCAAAATTAAAAAAGAAGACCCAAACAACTAAAACTTCCAGATATGCTAAGAAGGGTTACTTACGCACAAAGGATGTGAGCCATGCTGCTTTTGCTGCACGGGATAACTAAACAGCTTAATAACTCGGCATGCGACGTTCAAATTAGGAATGCGCATCGGGGTTGATAAGGATATACTTTAGTCTTTTGAGGAAGAGCGGCACCCAGGTAGTTTGCTGTATCTCCTCAAACATTTTATCCACTCTAACAGCGGGAGGGGCTCTTCGAATTGGGGCTTTCCTCAAACACGTCAAAAGGTTGTTCGGTGAGCTGCATCATTGATGGTCACGGACTATTCATTAGCTTATCGGAAGATGTTGCATTATAATTGACACACGAGATATAAGAAACACAATTAACAGGACAATCAGGGGATAAAAGAGGTGTCTATCAGTCATCAAGGAAAATGTTGCAGCATGGATATAAGACTCACAAGTCCTTTCATTTCAGCTAATCTAGTCAGGTCTCTTATAAGCCCACGCATGTCACACCGAGCAAAGAAGTTCACCACAGCCCATTTCGTATCTTAGCTGGCTCAACAAATTTCTGCAGAAGAGTGAAAAGATAGCATAAACAGACTTATTGAACACAATAATTGGTGGCAGATAATTCAAATAACCTTATTCGAAAGCTCCACCGTCTATTGCGGGGGAAGAAATCCTCTCCATTGCCCACGTTTAGCTGGGAAGGAAGCCACGAAGTTTGTGTTATTGCAGATGATTGTCTAACAGTCCATTGCAAACAAACATAATTTCTTTTTTTCTTTTTCTTTTTTATCCAGCAAACAAAATGCAAAAGGAAACTAGCGGTGGCACCTTAGGAGCCGGTAGAACACGGCCTTCAACTTGAGTAAAGCTATTGCTAATTGTTATACCGCATGAATGCAGCATAGGTTCAGAATCATAGTTGCTACGCTCCAATCGATCCTTCACTTGAAACCGATAAGTCCAAATTCTGTTCCGAGATCATGAAATCCTTTGGCTGCTTCCTCACATACATGCTTTTCGAGATGGAGTTTGAACCATACTCTAGATTCCAAATTCATCAGACTGCAGACTTTGTAGACTCTTTAGCGCGATTAAGTTGCACTTGAGTAACGCCAAAAAGAAAAAATTTCAATTAGTGTCGGGGCACACTAGAAACAAAATAACAAGAATGGCACATTGAAGAAAATAAACAGATGCAGCATGAACCTTGTCCAGTGTTGCCGGTGCTATTAATTCTTCAGCAGCCACATCAACGGCTTTTGCCACAAAGTCGAGCTCGCTAACCAAATTTAGAAGAAAATGATAAGCTTAGAAGTAATTAGCAAAACACTAAAAGTTTGTCACTTTGCCCATTAACTTTGTCAACACCTAGTCGGTGGCACTCTATGCTGACGAAGCTAAAAAGATTAAAGTTCGAATTTACCATAGGTTTTCATGTTTTAACCAATATCAAGCATCAGGGACCCCATTCACTCTTTTCTTATGTCTCTAGTCAATGCCAAAACCAAAATGCACGAACCTGAAGCTAACCCTAGAATTGTTTCCACATGGAAAATCAACTTCTACCCCACAATTGCATTCTCAAAATTATCATTATATATCCTTCCCAACCCAGCAATACAAGTCTGTCATGAAGAGTGACGAATCGAGCAAAGAGAATACAACACAAATGCTCAAGAGCTTAAAAAGAACGATGCAGAGAGAGAGAGCTTACGGTCTTTGCCACCGCGAACGCTGCCTCTCGGTGGGATGATACATGGTTCCACGCGAGGTCCTCCGAGCCGACGAAGATGGGGATGCGGTCGTCTTCTTCGCGGCTTCTTGTAGACGAGCTTTACCCGGAGATGTAGGTCTTGCCGGGAGAGGAACTCGTCGAGGACTTGAGGCCCGACTCCGTGTGGAGATTCGTCGAGGAACTCGTCGAGGGCGAGCACGGAGCATAGTGAGCAACGTTGGGCGAGACGAGAGAGGAAGTGCGAAGTGAAAGTGGGAACCGAGACTAGGGTAAATTAATTTGGGGCTTAACCTAACAGGTTCCGGGTTCGGGCGGAGGTGGTGACGGTTCGGAGTAACAACGGCCGGACGGCCGAGCAAGTGGCAGCAAGAGGTGGTGACGGTGGCTTGGGGACGGCGGCGGTGCCTCACGGCAACGCGGACGGCAAGACAGCTCGTCGGGCTAAACGGTGAGACGGCTTGTCGGACGAGCAAAGTGGGTGGTGGGGGTTCGGTGGCCAAGAGGTGGTGGTGAGTAGGGCGTGGGGCGGCGGTGTGGTGGTGGGTGAAAAAGAACCGGCAAGAGGAAGGAAGAAGAAGAAGAAGAAGAGGTGGGAGGGTTCGGCTGAGAGAGGAGGAAAGAGGAGAGAGAGAGAGAGGGAAAAGAAAAAGTGGGGGCAGGAAGTGACGTGAGGAGGAAAAAGGGAGAAAAGAGAGAGAGAAAAAGAAAGGGAAAAGGGGAAAATTGAAGGGGAGGGGGAGGGGGAAGAAATTCGAGCGAAAGGGATTAGGGTTTTTATTTTTTAACTTTGCCGGTTCCGGTTCCTCAGGTTCGGTTCCTATGGGAACCGGAACCGAACCGGGAACCGCCGGTTCTGGAAAAAGAGAACCGGGAACCGGAACCGGTCCCCTTAGAACCGGGAACCGAACCGGAACCTCCTCCGGTTCGGTTCCGGTTCCGGATTCTACCCGGAACCATGCTCACCCCTAACCTTACCTAATTATAATTTCTTGGGAGTCCGACATCCAATCCATTCACTAGGTAACTTGTTGTGCTAAGCGCAGTTGTGAGGAACTTCCCAGCCATACTAGTATTAGACAGCATTTAATGTGTGTCGATTATGTTCTCCTCATTGTAGAATTTGTTTAACAGTTTTGCAAAACTCCATGCTTCTATCAGTATGGACATATTTGATTATCATACTAGGATCAAAGCTCAATCTCACTTTTATTAATAATAAAGCTTCAAGTAATGCTTATGTCTTCTTTTAGATATATTATTATGACATAGTAGAACAAAATGGACAGAATTGTAACTTAAAAATAGTTAAGATGTAATCCTCTAGATATCTTACTTACTAACATTGAATTTAAATCTTACAATATTTTATACTTTTTTTTCCTTAATTTGCAATTATATATTTAACTCTTTCCACACCTTTAAATTCTTTTTTCATGCGCATGCCTGTAAATCTTTTTATAGAAGGAAGATAAAAAGGCAGCTTTATGCAACCTATCTTATCGTTTTCATTCGCCCTCAACATATTTCAAAACATCTTCAGCTGTGATGTGATGTTATCTCTTTGATTTTGACTTTTTTAGGCTATTTCCCATAAGGATATATGACCAACTTTTGTCCCCTAAGTACATTGTCTGGTCCGGTAGTCTGAGTCACTAGGAACGAAATAGAAGCCTGGATGAATTAACAAAATGAAAACAAAAGGACAGAGAACAGAACATTAAACAAGACAAAGGTGCAGGTAAATGGAATTTCTTGTGATTTGCTTTTGGTCTCGGATCCCCAGTTGACTCTTCATCTTTATTAAACACAAAAAGTTGACAAGGACAATAATTGCTGAGGACTTACAGAAATTTCCTCCCTCTTGAATCTCAATGGACTAGGCCCATCTCCCAGGCCACTTCGAGTCCCACCTTCTTTTCTTGTAAAAAGAAACAATAATTCTTAGACGTTGACATCTATTCTCTGTCTTTATCATATCAAACCAAAATTACTCTGTCTCGCTTTTCTATTTCTTCGGAACGTGACCCAACATACAAGAGGTCGTGCATCTCACTTTTCTAATGTGAATTGGCCTTGTTCTCCAATGGGGAAATCTTTTCATTGAAGGCTTCGTGACTCTTTGCTTCCCTCTCTCACATATTATGCCTCCTTTGGGACTTGAAGTACATGTCAAGATAGTATATAGAGTGTTGCCAAGGTTGGGATATCAGGATGAGACATGAACTAAATTGAAATTGTCAATTTGCGTACCGAAAGACTTGTAACGAGGATAATGTGATTTGTTCGCAAATTCTTTTAATCAATTCCGTAGGTTCTCTCTTGCCAAATAAAAAATAATTCTTGTTTTTCCAATTTCAAAGCATTGCGCCAGCCTCTTAACTAAGTAGTATAATCGTCTTTGTCATCATTACATATTCTACTTTGTGATGTAAAAAATGTTTGAGGTAATAATAATACAACTTAAGGCTTGTGTCCGAGCTAGCATTGGCATGGACACACATGAAGACTAACTTTGCAAAAAGCAAACCACAACATTAGGAAAACAAAAAGTATCACTATTCTCTAATTAATCCTCGAGTTGGAATGGGAATGGGATTATTAACAATAGGACGCAAGGAATGAAAATTGGTTGAGGCATGTCACCAAGCAGAATGTACTTCAGCAAACTACATCCGGCACAACTGAGAGCAGTAGCCATGAAAGCGTTTGCAAGTCAGAACATTGGGTCCATATCTTGTCTTCCCATCTTAAAGATTAATTTCCGCCGGAATTTTTTTTTACCACTATAAATATATAAGCATGACAGGTGCATTGGTATTATTGGTTGGAGCTATATAGCTATACATGTCCCTATATATATGGAAGCAAGGACTCCTCCATGGAATCAAGAGTTTGGTTATATGTTGTAGCAAATTGAGCTGGATGCTCTGCTCCATATCTTGGAATTAAAATCAACAACAACAGTATGTTGCAAATGCTCAAGTTCTGAGCTCTTTCTGCATCATATACGATGACAGAATATCCAAAAGCCATCAAGATATGAGTCTACAACAAATAACAATGCAAATCTCAATGTACCAACTTATATACTTGCACAAACACAGCAATAACTACCAATATAAGTTCAAAAGGAAATTTAATGCGCGGGATGATGCCGAGCTTCTAGTGCAAATCATAGCTAATGAGTCAATGCATTGCAAGAGTCTAATCTATGTCCACACTGTAGGAGTGTAACCCATGTATCGATCCGCAGCTAATTAAGCTAATTAAAACTGTTCTTTTGGACAAAGTGTGACATTTGAGTACAAGGAAGTACCTCTTTAACACCTACAACTCTTTCCCAATCCACTCTGACAACAATTATTCACAAAACAAAACCATTCAAACGCACAAAGCCTCCATGCTTACTGTGTTATTTATTTTTGTGATCCCACATTTTGGACCCGTATTTTCTCTTAAGGTTGCGACTATTCGACAAGAAGGTTTTCCACGCTTCGTACCCTTTCGTGACAATCGCCCATTTGGTAACCGTCTTGATGGGAGACGGGGTATAAAAAGGAACGTACGTTCATTTCTGAAGGGTGATGACAAGGTCTAACTCAAATTCTCTCATTTAGAATACACCATCAGTACGAGAGTGAATTGGGTAGTAGAGTGTCCCCAATTTTTCTTTGATTTCAGGTTTTTCTGACGAATGCGAACAAGAACAATGGTTGAAGGTTTGTCTTAATTGATCCTGGCTTCCGCATATGAATTATTTTGTCTTACATTTGGTATCAGAGTGTGTCTAGTGCCTCTGCCTTGTTTTTTTCGAATCTTTTGGTGTATTTTTCAGGCATTTAGAGATGAACAGTAATTCGGATTTGAGGCCAATAGAGAAACTCCCAAATTCCGGGCAAATTCCGGCGACCCACCCCTTGATTTTGGACCCGCACGGTCGCACCGCCATAGGGAACATTAGCCATTAGTTATTTCGGCATATCGGTGTTCGCCGGAGGCTAATCGAGCGGTGAAAGTCGCGGTGGTTAAAAGAATTGTGTTTTGGAAAATTTTCGTCTGATTTTGGGGCCAATTTTTGCTCATTTTCGCCGAAAATTGGACCCATGTGATCGTGCCGACATGCTCTTCAAAACCCATTATTTATTTCTGTCTAGGATGGGCTGCCGGAGAAGAAACGGCGGCGAAAGCGCGGCGGAAAACGGTGAAAAACCAATGGAAAGCTTCTGTTCGCGCGAGAAAGAAGGCGCGTGGAGCCCACGCGCGCGTTGCGGTTGCAGACATGTGGAATCCACGCACCACGTGCCACGCGCCCTCACGCGCGCGCTAACTGCTGGCGCGTGGGGCCCACGCGCGCGGAATCGCCTTGCAGTTGCAGGCGCGTGCGTTGCACGTGCCCGGGCGTTGGACGACGCGCCTACCGCGGAAATGAGCGTGTGCTAAGCACGTGCCTAACGTCCCCTCCGCGCGTTTCTTTTACATTTTTGCCCCAAAATTTTTCGTTTTTACAATCTTGTCCTTGGCTAATTTATTTATTTAATGTTCTGCCCTTGATGTATTTATTTATTATGTCATTTCGTGCATTTTTATGAGTATTTTATGCATGAAATTAAATGTCCAATGGTCCTAATATTTAATTAATTAGAGAGTGGCCACAACATCTTTAATTAATTAAAATTATATATTAAAAGCCTCCGGATCATATTTAGAAATGGACATTGATTGTAATTAATTATATTAATATGATGAATTTTATCCCACGGGAATTTTCATTATATTAATATGATTAATTAGGATGAAATATCATATTATTTTTCTTAATTTACCCACAGGGATTAAGAAAATGCATATAATATGGTAGTTTCTTCATGAAGTAATTATGAATTTATTTAAATTAAAAACTTAGCCCACAGGTAGTTTTTATATTATGTGATTCATATTATGACATGTTTATATTGGTAAAACATGATTTATTTATACATACTTGCCTCAAATTTTGTGACATAAGCATGATTATTTGATATGCAGTTTCACAACCTGTGAATTTCTCTGAATTTAAGTTTGATGTTCCCATATTGAATGGTGAGAACTATAAAGTTTGGAAGGAGTCAGTTCTTCTTCAATTAGGGTGGATGGACATTGACTATGCTATCAGGAAAGACGAACCACCTGCTCCTACTGATTCAAGCACTCCGGCTGAGATAGCTCTTTATAACCAATGGGAGCGGTCCAACCGCGTTTGTGCCATGTTTATAAGAGCTAAGATATCCCCTAGTATTCGTGGTTCGGTTGCTCAGCATAGCAATGCTAAGGCTTTATTGGAGGCCATAGATGCACAGTTTGAAAGTTATGAGAATGCGCATGCCATGACCCTAATTATGAAGTTTTCATCATTGAAGCTCACTAGTGTTAGAGGTGTGCGTGAGCACATCATGCAAATGAGGAACATTGCAACTCGGCTTAAGAACCTTGAGGTTGAGATATCTGAATCCTTCCTTGTGTATTATATTCTGAACACTCTCCCACAACAGTATGCACCTTTCAAGATCTCTTATAACACACATAAGAATAAATGGTCTATTAATGAACTCATGACCATGTGTGTTCAAGAGGAAGAAAGACTGGTTATGGGATTTGGAGAAAGTGCTCATTTGGCAACACAAGGAAAGAATAAGAGCTATGGCAAGCATAAGGGAAAATGTAAAATACCTCCCCAAGCTGACATTAAGAAATAATCCAAGTGCTTCTTTTGTAAACAGAAGGGGCATATAAGGAAGGATTGTGTCAAATTTAAGGCCTGGCTCGAGAAGAAATGTAATCCAATCTCTTGTGTTTGTTATGAATCTAATATGACCGATGTAAGTCACAACACTTGGTGGATTGATTCTGGATCTATAATCCATATTTCGAATTCCTTGCAGGGTCTTCAAAACCACAGAAAGCCAGTGGGAAGTGAACAAAGCATCTATTCATGAAACAAGATGCGTTCGCATGTGGAAGCTATTGGGACATATAGACTAGTTCTTAATAGTGGTTTTGTTTTAGATTTGGAAAAGACCTTTTATGTTCCTAGTTTTTCTAGAAACTTAATTTCATTTTCAAGACTTGTACCTTTGGGATACTCTTTTAACTTTTCAGATTCAAACTTTTGTTTATCATTTAAATCTGAAATTGTTGGGAGTGGTATTTTTTCTGATGGTCTTTTTCGAATTAATTTACAAGACAATGCATATTATGATGCGATGCATGTTCATGATAAAGTTGGTATGAAACGATGTGTTGTGAAAGAACATTCCTCTATGTTGTGGCATCGGAGATTAGGACATATCTCCATAGAAAGAATTAAGCGATTAGTAAATGATGGAGTACTCGGTACTTTGGATTTTACTGATTGTGATACTTGTGTGGACTGCATAAAGGGAAAGCAGATTAACAAGACAAAGAAAGGTGCCAAGAGGAGTACATAAATATTAGAAATCATACATACGGATATTTGTAGTCCGGATATGGACTATTGTGGTCAGAAATACTTCATCTCTTTCATAGATGATTACTCACGTTACATGTATATCTATTTGATTCATAATAAGTATGAAGCATTAGATGCCTTTAAGGTATTTAAGGCAGAAGTAGATAAACAATGCAATAAACAAATTAAGATCATGAGATCGGATAGAGGTGGAGAATTTTATGGTAGATACACTGAAGATGGACAAGCATCTGGTCCATTTGCAAAGTTTCTTCAAGAGCATGAGATAGTTGCCCAATATAGTATGCCTGGTTCTCCGGACCAAAATGGCGTAGCGGAAAGAAGAAATCGGATCTTATTGGACATGGTGTGTAGTATGCTTAGCAGCTCCAAACTTCCTAAATCCTTGTGGACTAAAGCACTTAAGACGGCAGTGTACATATTAAACCGAGTTCCGACCAAGGCTGTCCCAAAGACACATTTTGAGTTATTTAAAGGTTGGAAACCGAGTTTGTATCATGTGCGCGTTTGGGGATGCCCGTCTGAAGTGAGAGTTTATAATCCACAAGAAAAGAAGTTGGACCCAAGGACCATAAGTGGGTATTTCATTGGATATGCCGAAAGGTCTAAGGGATACAGGTTTTATTGTCCATCTCATACCACTAAGATTGTGGAATCAAGAAATGCTAAATTTCTTGAAAATGACTTGATCAGTGGGAGCGATCGACCGAGGGATCTTGTTCCTAAGGAAGATCATTCAGACACTCAACCTTCCACCTCAAGTTTAAGGTTGGTTGTTGCTCATAATGACCCTTCAGTTCAGCTGGTTATTGAACAGCCAATTGTTGAAGTTCCACAACCTGCTGATATTGATCTAGTAGATCCGGTTGTTCAGCAATGACCAGAAACTGTTGAACAACCAGTTGAGCAACATGCTCCTCAAGAGAAAGTTAATCCAACATTGAGAAGATCTGCTAGAATAAGGAAATCGGCTATTCCTAGTGATTATATTGTGTATTTACAAGAGTCTGACTACAATATTGGAGCTGAGAATGATCCTGAAACGTTTTCACAAGCCATGGATAGTGATAAATTCAATTTGTGGTACAATGCCATGAAGGAAGAGATGAGTTCAATGGCATCTAACAAAGTCTGGGATTTGGTTGAGTTACCTGATGGTGCGAAGGCTATTGGTTGTAAATGGTTCTTCAAAACTAAGAAGGATTCATTGGGTAACATTGAAAGATATAAAGCTAGACTTGTTGCCAAAGGATTCACTTAAAAGGAAGGAATCGATTACACGGAGACTTTTTCTCCTGTATCTAAGAAAGATTCTCTTCATATTGTTTTGGCATTGGTTGTCCATTTTGATATGGAATTACATCAGATGGATGTGAAAACGGCGTTCCTCAATGGAGAACTAGAGGAGGAGGTTTACATGAAACAGCCTGAAGGATTCTCCTCTAGTAAAGGTGAGCATTTGGTGTGCAAGCTTAAAAAATCTATATATGGCTTGAAACAAGCATCCCGCCAATGGTACTTAAGGTTTCATGATGTCATCTCTTCATTTGGTTTTGTAGAGAATGTCATGGATCAATGTATATACCAAAAGGTTAGTGGGACCAAAATTTGTTTCCTTGTGCTGTATGTGGATGATATACTACTTGCAACCAATGATAATGGGTTGCTACATGAGGTGAAACAATTTCTCTCTAAGAGTTTTGACATGAAGGATATGGGTGAGGCATTTTATGTCATTGGCATTAAGATCCATAGAGATAGATCTCGAGGCATTTTAGGACTATCTCAAGAAACCTATATCAATAAGGTCCTAGAGAGATTTCAGATGAAAGATTATTCACCAAGTATAGCACCCATTGTGAAGGGTGACAGGTTCAATTTGAACCAATGCCCGAAGAACGATCTAAAAAGGAAACAAATGTACAACATTCCATATGCTTCTGCTGTTGGAAGCTTGATGTATGCTCAGGTTTGCACTCGACCTGACATCGCTTTTGCTGTGGGAATGTTTGGAAGATATCGAGTAATCCAGGTTTAGACCACTTTGGAGAGCTGCAAAGAAAGTGATGAGATACCTTCAAGGTACCAAAGACTATATGCTTATGTATAGACGGACTGACAACTTGGAAGTGGTCGGTTATTCACATGCGGACTTCGCGGGCTGCGTTGATTCACAAAAATCAACATCTGGATACATTTTTATGTTAGCTAGTGGAGCTATGTCATGGAGAAGTGCCAAGCAGACTTTAACTGCTACTTCCATTATGGAGGCTGAGTTCGTTTCTTGTTTTGAGGCTACCTCGCATGGTGTATGGTTGAAGAGTTTCATTGCTGGGCTTAGAATTGTTGATTCTATTTCTAGGCCATTAAAAATATATTGTGACAATTCTCAGCTACGGTTTTTATGGCTAAAAATGCCAAAAGTGGCAGTCGAAGTAAGCATATTGACATTAAGTATTTAGCCATAAGGGAACGTGTTAAGGAGAATAAAGTGGTCATTGAACACGTTAGCACTGAATTGATAGCCGATCCTTTAACTAAAGGCATGCCACCAATGAAGTATAAGGATCATGTAACTAGTATGGGAATGGGTCCCATCATGTAATTTGTCGTCATATGAACGATTTTTGTTGTATGAAACTCTTATTCAGTTGTAATGTTGATTCTCAATTTTTGTGTACACTTTTTGTTTGTTTATGAGAATAACATTTATCCTTGGTTTTGGAATAAACATGGGGTTTATTCATTAAGATATGTTGTCACATATAGGCTGACATTAAAGAAATAAGATGCATTGTGATACATGGAAGATATTACTCACTTTTAAAGGACATGTCGCCATGATCCATGTGTTTTGTTTCTTTTCTTTAGGCATAAAGTTTTCGTGGAATTAGTTGAATAATCCGTATGATGAAAATGATGGGATCAAGTGGGAGATTGTTATTTATTTTTGTGATCCCACATTTTGGACCCGTATTTTCTCTTAAAGTTGCGACTATTTGACATGAAGGTTTTCCACGCTTTGTACCATTTCGTGACAACTGCCCATTTGGTAACCGTCTTGATGGGAGACGGGGTATAAAAAGGAACGTACGTTCATTTCTGAAGGGTGATGACAATGTCTAACTCAAACTCTCTCATTCAGAATACACCATCAGTACGAGAGTGAATTGGGTAGTAGAGTGTCCCCAATTTTCTTTGATTTCAGGTTTTTCTGACGAATGCGAACAAGAACAATGGCTGGAGGTTTGTCTTAATTGATCCTGGCTTCCGCATATGAATTATTTTGTCTTACATACCGAGCAAAAACAAAGTAGCGAAGCTAATAGCAGGTCTTATCTTTTCTTAGGAGGAAAAGCTAATAAGACTTTCAATCAATACATTGTTCTTAATAACGCATGAGTTTCTACAGTCATGTCTCTTTATCAATGTGATTAAATAATCCCACCCAGTAACTTCAGCACAATCTTTCGAAAGCTGTGATCTTCAAAAAGAAATTATAGTTATTGTGGCATTTCACTATCCTTAGACAAAAAAAAGGTATTTGTTCTTCAGAAGGATCATTCCTACTATGAATCCAACTATATTCCTTTACCAAATGAAGATCATGAAAAATTTACCAATTTGCATTAAAAGAGGGTCAATGAACACAAGAAACAATCTCACTTTTCATCAAATTTTCACCCAATGAATAACTCTGTTATGAGTACGACTCAACATTCTCTCTAAGAAATGCGAGATACAGGCCATTTTCCACGGCCAAGTGAAAGACACCCCTCTCAATTGGGCTCTTAAGAGTTGAAGAATAAGTTTAAAAAGCGTCCACAAGTACACCTGAGTTACCTGATATATAATAGAGTGCAGGTTTTTTTCTCAAAAAAACAGCATTTATACACGGTGGACATGACCAGAGATGGACAAAGGAAAGGATATCAAGATTTTGGCATCATACTACCGCAAGCTTCCTATAAGATTTTGTGCGACTATTGCCAATTATTCTAAAACCTTAAATTATTAAATAAATGTATAGTTTATTATTTAAATATTCTAACACCTCCAGTTACCAACGGAGACAAGCTTACAGCATGAAATATATGTTTGAGGTTGCCGCAGCTTACTTCCGTAATCAGCTGGATTGTTGTCAGCCATTACCCTTCCGGTTTTGCCTCGCAAAGTCTTTTCCTTCCTTATGAGAACAGGATCGGGCTCTATTTTCACGTTTAAATATGTTGGCGTATTCTCCTTAAACATTTAAATATGTCTATTTTACTTTCCTGTCTACTCTTCGTTCCGGTCTATTTTTCTGTCATGTAAATTCCTAGTTCCTATCTATTCTTCTTTACCATATGTATTATTGGGATAAGCATACTAGAAATGCCAAAAGTTGTGTACGGTATTTACTTTAATATCAAAAGTTTTCACTAGTACACTTAGGTGCCAAAATTTTTCACCAGCACACTTAAGTGCCAAATGGAAAAAAAAAATGATCACTTAAATGCTAAGGGTGAGAAACTCCGGTCAAATTAATTACGTGGCATTTTTAATTAAAATTATGTTATGACTTGGCAAATTTTTAAAAAAACTCCAATTCACGTGGCATTTTCACGTGACAAACTTGATACTGAAATGATCACCAAAGTGATCGCTTTAAACAAAAATTGGCACTCAAATAATCATTATTTATAACTTTTGAATGACATCGTGTAGGGGTTATATGTTGACTAGGCATGTTGGTGAGCCACATAAGATTGAAAAATTAATAAAATAGCCATGTCAGATTTCCAGCAACCTTAATCGGAGTTAGCACTTAAGTGATCATTTTTTTTTAAAGTGGTACTTAAGTGATCCAAAAAAAAAAAAAAAACTTTTGGCACTAAAGTGAGTACTGCTCACAACTTTTGTCACTTCTAGTATACTTATCTCATTCCCTATATTCTTCACTCCTGTCTATGCTTCTTTCATATTTAAATAGAAAAACCACAGCTAACGCGGTTAGACTGATTTTATTGTTTTGGCTTTTGCCTTGTGACATTCTAATCCCATTGACCATGTAGTATTCTTGCATTTTTTGTCCTTTTTTTTTCCCTTTTATACTAAGCTATTGTGTACTCTTGTAAGAAGTTTTAGTTTGTTTTTTCTTGTTATTTAACCTTGGACCCCACCAAAAATGTATTTTGACCACCCTTGACGAATGATATCTCATATTCTGTTTTGCATTTTTGAGTCTTGCGTCTGAATCATGCTCAGAATTTGACACGATTTACTGTTATGTCACTCATTTTTCATAACTGAAAATAATAAAATGGAAATATAAATCCTCATCAACTAACATCATCAAATTAATGCACTCACCGTAAGAAAAAAGGCTAGCCCCGTCCTTACCTACAATGTACACCTGCAACGATGCACAAACTCATTAGCTATGATTTACACAAGAAGCATGGTTTTATACCATGCATTAATTTTTTTGTGAATTTAAACTTGCAGTTCTGGATTTGTTCATGTAATTATATGTAGTTAGTAATATTAAGAGATATACATGATGTTCATTTTACAGTCATACCTAGATAATTTTAGCTATAAGGAAAACTGTCGCCTTTCATGATACCCAAAGATTTTGAATCCTTATATCTTATATTTCAAATTCAAGGCCTAGTTCACATACGAAGGATGTAGTAAGACCATATTTCGTTTTTTTGGAAGTACTTGAGGAATGTGCTTAATACACAAGTCGTGGACACCTTCCCTGATGACTTGAGCTTTGCGAAAGATTACTGTACGACAACTAGTTTGTTGATTTTAATTCCAAGTACAGAGCAGAGCGTGGAGCTCGAATTGCTAGAATGCATAACCAGTATCTTGATTCCATGGAGGAGTCGTCAAAGACATGTATACCTACCTGATATTGCCTAAACATTCGTCCAGCTTATGGGAAGACAAGATTTGGACCTCGGGTTATGACTATTTTTTGTGACTATTTTTTTTTAAGAGTACCTAGCGAGATTTCATTAAATTTCCACTGCAGTTTATCACATTACTACTAGTCTATAACTTAACTTTTATAAAGTAGTCTCAGTATCTTGAGTATTACCTTTTCTTCCTTTAGCTTTTCTTTTGAATTGAAATGGAAAACAAGTCGCATGACTTGCGCGTTTATGTTATTTAATAGGCTAATGTTTTATATTGAACAAAAAATGAATAACGATCTTTGTGAAAAGAAAATATTAAAAAATTAAAAAATATATTGGGGGAAAATTTATTAAAATGATACCCTATATTGTCGCTATTGAACTTTGGTCATCATACTTTGTTTTGTGACATATTGAGTCCATATATCATATCAAGAAAAAAAAAAAAACTATGTATATGTCCAAAGAGAATCATAATATGTTGACTGAGCATGGAAGGTTTTCAAGTGGCGATAACGTGGAATGAAAAAAATAATTGTTCAAAATAAATTACAAAATGGTTCCTATGTTATTGCCAATGTTCAATTTTGGTTATCATACTTTATTTTTCGTCATAGATTTAGTCCTTCATAATCTTGACAGTGGATAAATGTGTCACACAAATATAATTTTAAAATTTTTGGTGTCATAAGAAAAATTAGGTTAGATGCCTTATCGTGACTATAATTTGAGATTTTTGGTAACTTTTTTTCTTAACCAAAATTACTCTCTTGCTTTTTGTGTGCGGACTTTCTTGGGGACGACAATGAAGAGTTACCCATCAACTTAAATCATTGGGCCTACTTTATTACTATTACACATAATGGGGGTTAAAGGGTAATTTGACATTGTCGATTATATAATCCCATGGCATCCAAGTATTGTTTAATTTTATTGTTGTTAATTAATTTGACACTGACTTCGTATTTTAATCGTGGATTGGACATTAACAACAATAAAACTAATTAACGATAATTGAAGGCCATGGGATTGTATTTTAATCGACAATGTCATATTACCCATTAATCCAACCAGTTCTGTGTAATATTAATTAAGTAGGCCGAATGAGTTGGGTAAATGGGTATTTTTCCCATTGTGTTTCTGTTTCTCTACTGGAGCGATAGTCTATACATTAAGTCAAGAAAGAAAGAGACTTAGCGAGGCAAAGTGGGAAGGCTAATGGAGAACAACAATCCAGCTGCTGATCATGATGGTTGGAGGCAAGCTTGGTCGACCTCAAACATGTCTTAAGTAATGTAGACCAGCCTCCGTCTGTAAGTTAAAGGATTGTAAGTAAAATCATGCCAAGATCTTGATATTCTTTCCAGTTCCGTCTCTAATCACGTCCACTGCGCCTATTCCATTACGTGAATAATGTTTTCATGGGTAAAAACCTGCGCTCTACGTAAAGCCCCGTGAACTTTGTACCACCCAGCTTTTTTCCTATATTCTTTTTATCTTTTTGTTATTGATCCAGGTTTTTGTTGGTGTTCATAATGACTTGAGTCTCAGAACAGTACTTAGGGACACATTTCGTGGATGTAAAATGACTTGTTTCTGGCATTGGCTACATTGGGCTAGTCATGTTGTACCACCAGCTTTTGTCTTCTATATTTGTTTGCTAATTGATCAAGATTTATATTCACGAGGTTTATAATGACTTGACTTTCAAAACGGAGCATAGTATGTAGTACTCATAACAGAGCGAATTCAGTGGAGTAAAATTGTACTCATTGACATTTTTTTGTGCGAAATGACAAACATTCGTGATATGCATTTGGCTATTGAATACAGTTGGGATTCATAGCAGCAATAATCCCAAACGACAGAGTTTGTCTGAAGAGAGTGAAATAAAATAATAACAGTTTTTTTTTTTTTTTTTTCAAATCACACAGCTGGAAAGAATGCGACCCTTCTTTTAAAGTTACTTGGTGGGAAAATTCTGTATGTTGATGAAGAGACAAGACTGTATACATGCTATGTTTCTTTCTTTTGTCCAGCGAAACTCATAGAAAGAACAATCTAAAGTCTTGTTAGCTTTTCCTCCTAAGAAAAGATAAGACCTGCAATAAGCTTTCCTCTGTTTCAACCCAGTAAGCATGGGAGCTTCCCTGGTAGCTTTGTGCGTCTAGATGGTTTAGTTTTGTGCATAAGTGTTACAAGAGTGAGTCAGGAAAGGTTTGAAGGAGTTAAAGGAGGTATCCCTCGTACTCCGATGTTACATTTTATCCAAAAGAAGAGCTTTCATCAGCTTAATTAGCGGTCGATCAAAAATGGGTTATACTCCTGCAGCGCATACATAGGTTAGACTCATGCAATGCATAGATTCATTAGGTATGATTTGCACCAGAATCTTGACTTCATACCATGAATTAATTTTCCTTTTGAACTTAAAATGGTAGTTCTTGATGTGTTTCTATGAGTTTATTAGTTAAGAGGCCTTGGGAAACGCTTGATGTTTACTGTAGACTTGCATCTTGATAGCTTTTGGAAAAATTGTCATCTTGTATGATGTAGAAAGAGCTCACAACTTAAGATCACAACTTAAGCTTTTGTGAAAAACCAGCGTCTGACAAGTAGTTTTCTTATTTTAATTCGAAGATATGGAGCAAAGCTAGTTATTCAAATTGCTGCAATATATAATGGCCATCTTGATTCCATGGAGGAGACCTTACTTCAAGCCATTAGGGACATGTATAGCTACAAAGGTCCAGCCAACATTACTGTCATGCTTATCTAACAATGGTAAAAAATGTCTGATGGAAATTAAGTTTCGAGGTAGAAAGGCAAGATATTGACTCAAGGTTCTGACTTGCGTATGCTCTCATCTCTATTATTCTTGGATGTGTTGCATGCAATTTGTTGATATACATTATACTTGGTGACATGCTTTGGCTGATTCTTGTTCCTTGTGTCCTAATGTTGATGATCCCATTTGAATTCAAACTAGAGTATTAATTGGAGAATGGTGACAGTTTTCGATTTTCCTAATGTTGTTGCGAGCTTCTTGCAAAGTTTGTTTTGATGTGCATCTTGCCAATTCTGGCTTGGACATGAACCTCACGTTGTACTATTATTACCTCAATCACTTTTTACATAACATTACAAAAATATATGTTGATGATGATGAAGATGATGGTACTACTTAGTTAAGATTATGATCCAATTCAATGAAATTAGACAATATTTTTTTTTTCCTTTGGCCAAAGAGTAACAGGGGAATTGATTCAAAGAATAAAACTCCAATATATTAAACAAAAATAAGGGAAAGAGAGAACAAATGTTGGGGTACAATTTGGTGTTCCAACACTCCCCATCAATGAGTTGCATGTGATCAAACAAGACATGGTGCAAGCAAACGAAATTTCTTGTGATTTGTTTTGGGCTTTTGAGTGTCCCCATTTGACTCTTCATTTTAATGGATCAAGCCCATCTCCTAGGAAATCTCTGCCTCCCAACCCCTATAACACGTAAATGCCAAAAACAAAAAATTCCTAATCATTGACATCTATCTATATACATATATATTTAGATTGAAGCAAAATTACTGTCTCACATTTCAATTTTTTACATATATGCCTCAACACACAAAAGGTCATACATCTCCATTTTCTAAAGTGATTCCTCTTTGTTCTCAAATGGGTAAATATTTTGTTGAAGAATTTGGGGCCCGTTACTTCCCTCTCTCACATATCACATGCTTCCTTTATGCCAGGCTTAGTGGTTTTCATGTGACTTGAAGTTCGGGTCAAGATAGTGTCTAGAATATTGTTGAGATTAGATATGAGGATTGGATTGCGACCTATGCCTAAATTGCAATTCGTGGATCGAAAGATTAGTGAATTAGTATAAGGCTTTTTTTTCTCAAATTTTATGAATCAATACCCTATTTCTCTTTAGCAAAAAAAAAAAAATCTCCTATGTCTCCAACTTCATTGTATTGCACCGAGATCTTCACTAAGTAGTACCATTATCTTCATCACATCATATATAATGCTTTCTAATATATAAGATGTTCGAGGTAATAATAGTACAACACAAGGTTTGTGTCCCTAAGATAATATTAGTACAACAAAAGGTTCGTTTGTGTCCCTAAGATAATAATAGTACAACTAGCCAACATAAGCACAATGCACATCAACACCAGCTTCCTAAAGAGAAAACCACAATATTAAGAAAACTGAAAATGGTCACAATTCTCTAATTTGTGATGAATGCTTATGGGTTCATTAACTCAAGGACATGGAGAACGAAAATCGGCCAAGGCATGACACAAAGTGAAATGTACATCAATAGACAACTCCTGACACATCCAAGAACAACAATGATGTGAGTGGATGTAAGTCGGAACCTTGGGTCCATATCTTGTCTTCCCATCTTGAGGATTAGTAACTGCCCAAAGATTACAAGCACTGTGTAGATACACACGATGGTTTCAAGGTTAGTGATGGTTGGAATACCCAAGATTCCGATGGCACCAATCATAATCTTTAGCAAGAACTTCTCCAGGAAATGAATTGTAGCAATTCGAGCTGCATTGTCTGCTCCATGTCTAAGAAATAATCAGCAAATCACTTGTTAGTGTACGTACATCTTTTGGAAAAGCTCAAGGTTTGAGCTCTTTTTGCATCACATAAGAGGGCAGTCTTCCCAAAAGCTTTCAAGAACTACCAATTTAAGTTCCAATGGAAATTTGATGCGGCATGACACCAAGCTTATGGTGCAAATCATAGCTAACGCATCTATGCATTGCAATACTTTTATGCACTGCAAGATTATAGCCTAACTAGTAATCCAAGGCTAATTAAGCTAGTAAAAAACTCCTTTTCGACAAACTGGAACATCAGAGTACAAGGGGATTACCTCCTTAACACCTATAAATCTTTCCTAACCTTCTCTTATAACATATTCACAAAAACAAGACCACCTTAGATGCACAAAACTACCAGGTAAGCCCCCTGCTTAGTGGGTGAAACAGAGTAAAGCTAACTGGAGGTCATCTCTTTTCTTTGGAGGAAAAGCTAAGAAAACTGTCAATTAATGTGGTGTTCTCAATATGAGTTTCTCTTGACAAAAGAAAGCTGCAGTATGCATATATAATCGTGTCTCTTCATCGACGTGACAAAATTTTCCCTCTCACCCAGTAACTTTAAGAGAAGGTTAACATTCTTTCCAACTACGTGATTTTTCAAAAAGAAATGGCAGTTATTATGGACTGCACTTTCCTCGGACAAACTCAACTGTTTTAGTGGCATGCATACTTGAGAGGGATTATTCCTAGTATGAGTCCTACCATATTCAATTACCAAATTGGTATCATGAAAATTTATCAATTTACACCAAAAAAGGGGTCGATGACTATAAGAAGCATTTTTACTTTTTGGACGGATTTACACCCACTGAATATACTCTATTATGAGCACGAGCGAATATGCTCTGTTTTGAGAGTCTGAGTCACTATGAACATCGACAATTAAAAGCCAGGATCAATTAGCAAAATAATAGAAGACAACATCTTTGTGGTACGATATCACTGCCCCAATCCAGGAGGAGCGAGAAACTAGTCATTTTACAACCACCAGATATGCCTCTAAGCACTCTCTTCTCAGGAGCCCATTTCTGCTCCTTGAGAGTCTGATTCATTATGAACATCCAGAACAAAAAACTGGCTCAATCAACAAAAAGAATAAAACAAATAGAGGAAAAAATCTGGACGGTAACGAGAGACAAGCCTTTTTTCTACAGGCAAGTGGAAGATTTCTTGGGGCTCGCAGGGGGAAGTGAACAGCACAAGTTCAGAGTTCCGCGACGACTTCACCTAATTTACGTAGAGTGCAGCTTTTTCTCCATGAAACAGCATTCACGCAGTGCAGTATACAGTGTGACATGATCAGAGGCAGGAACGGGAAAGAATACCAAGAATCCAGCATGGGTTTGCCCGGGATCCTCCAACTTACAGAGGGAGAAGGGCTACAGTGCTCAATATATATTTAAGGTCGCTGAAGCTTACCTCCGACTGCCGTGATCAGCTGGACTGTTATTGTTCTCCATTAACCTTCCGACTTCGCCTAGCCGCCCCTCCTTTCTTCCCGAGAACAAGGTTTCTTCTTGTGTCGCACGCGATGGGCGATTACAACAGCGCTGGGAGTTCCTCATGGGAAGTCCTTCATGCGAGTTGCGGCCGCTTTGTTGTGTTGCATGCGTCAGCTGACTTGTCAGCACTCAGCAGCCCAGGCTCACTTATAGTAAGAAAGAGTCTGCGGAATCTGACCAGAGAAAAGAAAAAGGCGAAAGCAACCCAAGTTCGGCCCCCAAGTTTGGTTTTCTGATCTCTTTTCTTATGGTTAAATGTTAATATATCCGAATTTTAGTTTTAAAATCTTACCGTCCGCGCGTCTTGCGTGAATGGAGAACGCCAAGTGCCGGGTACTTACCAGAAAATAAAAAAATAATCGAACCTACGATCCATTCTCCTTCGTTCTACTTGACCAGAGAAGATATCATCAACAACCTCCGCCAATGTTTTTGTCCTCTATCCTCTTTTTTCTTTTCTTTTTTTGGTTAATATATCCAGATTATCATACACGACGGTTCTAATGACTAGGACTCTCAGTGCAGACAATGTACTTATGGACACTCGGTGATTGTATAGACCCATTAAAAAGTAACACTTGTTGCTAATACACATTAGCTTTTTATTTTTTTGGTCTGTGGATTATTTATCCCACACGATACTCCCACCGGTCATAAAGTGTCTCCATGTATCTCAAACATTGACACATGTCTCATTTACCTGCATCAACGGTCGAGAATTGGTTGAAATACCAGAAGCAACTTCCAGGTAGAGAATCTCCATCTTTTTTTTTTTTTTTAATTCATATTCAAAAAGCTAAGTGATATTAATTCGAGAATTTAGGCTCCGTTTGTTTCATGAAAAAATTTACATTCCTAGAAAATATTTTTCAAGAAATAGTTTTCCAAAAAATCACTATATTTTTCAGTGTTTGGCCAATATTGGAAAATGAACCGGAAATTATATTCCATCTTTTGGAAACAAAATCCTACTTTTATTTACCTAAATAAACATTTATTATTTGCATGCTAGTGACTTGAGCACAAACAAGCAAAAACTGAGCATGAGAATGGGGTCTTGGATATGGCCTCCGTGGACTCACGAAAGGTGCTTGTGGCCAGGTCCATCGAGGTAGGGCCAAAGTCTATGGAGCCCAAACCCGAGATTTTTGGTCCCTAGTGCCTGGGCCTCAATCAATCAAGGTAGGGCATAGGACCTTGGAGCCTATGCCTAGATCCCCGGTTTCTAGGGTCGAGCCCATTGAGGACAGGCACGAACATCGATGCCCATTCTCAGATATCCGGCACTTGGGCTTAGGCCCATCGAGTAGCTCAAGGTCCACAAAAGTTAGGTTTGGGATCCTGGTGCCCATGCCTAAATCCCTCATATCCAAGCCTAGGACTCGAGAGTATTCCACCCTCAAACTCAATGGTCCAAGGCACTAGTGGTGGAATCGAGGGTACAAGCATTGGGGCCTTGGATTTGGACCTCGATGGACCTAGGCCCCGCCTCAATGAGATCGGTGTTGGGCATCAAGCCCTCAAGCACTAGCCTTGAGGTCCCGGGCTCAAGTGCCGAGTACTCAAGCCTTGTCTTTACTTATATTGAAGCAAAATTACTCTTTCACCTTTCTATTTCTTCCAAATATGTGTCAACATACAAAAGGTCGTGCATCTCCCTTTCCTAATGTGATTCCACTTTATTCTCAACTGGATAAATATTTCTTTGAGGAATTTGTGGCTAGTGACTTCCCCTCTCACATATTACATGCTTCCGTATACTAGGCTTAGTGGTTTTCATTTGTGACTCGAAGTTTATGTCAAGACAGTGCGTAGAATATTGTTGAGGTTGGATATGAGGACTAGATTATGAACCACGCCTAAATTGCAATATGGATTGGAAAATTAGTGATTGAATATAATGTGATTCTTTTTCAAATTTTATGAATCAATTCCCCTATTTCTCTCTAACCAAAGGAAAAAAAAACATTCGGTGTCTCCAACTTCATTGTATAGCACCAAGATATTAATTAGGTAGTGCCATTATCTTTATCACATCACTTATTATGGTTTCTAATGCATAAGATGTTCGAGGTAATGATAGTACAACACAAGGTTTGCGTCCTGGCCAATATTAGCGTGATTCACATCAACACCAACTTCCCAAAGAGCAAACCATAATATTTGGAAAACTAAAAACCATCACAGTTCTCTAATATGCAATGAATGCTTATGGATTCATTAACTCAACGATGCAGAGAACAAAAATCGGCAAGGTATGACAGGAAGCAGAATGTACATCAATAGACTACACCTGACACATCCTAGAACAACAGCGATGTGAGCAGATGTAAGTCGAAACCTTGAGTTCATATCTTGCCTTCCCATCTTGAGGATTAGTAATTGTCCAATGATTATGAGCACTGTGTAGATACACACAATGATTTCGAGGTTAGTGATGGCCGAAATACTTGTGATTCCGATGGCACCATTTAGGATCTTTAGCACGATCTTCTCCAAGAAATGAAGTGTAGCAATCCAATCTGCATGCTCTGCTCCACGTCTTGGAAATAAAATCAACAAAATCCTTGTTAGTGTACAGTCTTTCGGAAAAGCTCAATTGTTGAGATCTTTCTACATCATATGAGACGAGTGTCTTTTGGAAAAGCTCAATTGTTGAGCTCTTTTTACATCAAATAAGACGACAGTCTTTCCAAAAGATTCCAAAGCAACCAATTTAAGCTCAAAAGGAAATTAATGCGCAGTTTGACACCAAGCTTCTGGTGCAAATCATAGCTATCAGCTAATGAGTATGCGCTGCAGGAGTGTAATTCATTTGTTGATCCACGGCTAATTGAGCTAGTGAAAACTCTTCATTTGGACAAAATACAACATGAGAGAACTAAAGGGATACCACCTTAGTTCTTACAAACCTTTCCCAAACCCCTCTAACAACCCTTATTCAAAAACAAAACCACCACACAGCACGAAACTACCAGGTAGGACCCCATGCTTACCGAGTAGAAACTGATTAATGCTACTTGTAGGTCTCATCTTTTCTTAAGAAGAAAAGCTCGTAAGACTTTCACTCAATACGTCGTTCTTTATGTGAGTTTCTCTTGAGAAATGAAAGAAAGAGAGTCCATATACAGTCGTGTCCCTTCATCGATGTGACAGGATTTTTCATCCAATAACTTGAGGAGAAGGTTCAGATTCTTTCCAAAGGAATGGCAGTTGCTATGGCATTTCACTTTTCTCAGACAAACTACCCCAGCCCAAGAAATGCAAGAAACAAGTCATTTTACATTCACCAGATATGCTTATAAATGCGCCGTCCTGAGTAGAGCCCATTGTTTCTGCTTTTTGAGAGTCTATCATTATGAAAATCGAGAACAAAAACCTGGCTCAATCAACAAAAAGAAAAAAGGAAGAGAGGACAAAAAATTCTGGGCTCACGATCTAATGCGAGAAACAGGCGATTTTCTGCAGGCAACTCCCCATCGGCTCGTAAGTTAAACAGCACAAGTTCAAGAACTCAGTAAGATTGTACGAGTTCACCTGATATACCTAGAGTGCAGGATTTTTCGCTATTGGATGAACATGACTGTGACTCTTGCTAGAAAGACATGTAGGACAAGGAGAAACAAAGACTATAGATATATTTAGGGCGCGCATGATAAAATTTATGTTTCTCGATTTCTCTATTTCTCTCGTTCCCGAAACAGGTTTGGAATGCAATCCGCTTGGTAACGCAATTTGATTTATCTATTTCTGAAACAGATTTCTATTCCAAAAATAGAGAAATCGAAGAAATCAGAAGCTGGAATTTTTAGCTTCTCAGTTTCTAAAATAGAAATAGAATTTTTTTTTCTCAACTTTTCAATTTAGTTAATTTAGTCCAAAATATTTTAATGATTTTTTAATATAATCATTTCAATCAATATTGATTAAAAATCTTAACCATTGGGCCAAATGGTAGGAATTGAATGAACAAGGCTTCATTTGTTGCACGCAAGAGATTTCATGCTTAGTAATAGTCAACTTGCCATATTCATATCTAACGAGTCTTTCTTCACCTACTCTTCCGTAGTACGCTAGACAACGGCTCTATCTAGCTAACTATTTTTTTAGTCATAAACTTCATATTGAGGCGGTAAAAAGGTGTCAAATCATTAGGGTTTCATCCGATTTTTCTTTTATATAGTGTCCTCACTTATCAAGACATGGGTAAAAAGACATATAATAAGGAATCTGTTGTTCTTGTAAGAGTGTTAATGAAAATACAGATTTTGATAATAAATTTTTAAATAATCCTAGTCTTGATAATTTTGAAAAAAACTGGTGACGATTTTTGAACATGGTGAGGATTTTTTTAACAAAATTTGGAAAGAAATTGGAATTAGACTTGAAGCTAGGATTTTTTTTTAGGAGATTATACTATTATAATCATGGCTATCATTAGACTTATTTGATTAATGTGAAATCAATTTCGGCAAAAACATAACGACATATTCACTACAATTGAATTTCAATTGATTTTTTTTTTGCCAAGTTGTTTATTTTTCGAAAGAAAATATTACGTAATAGGAAACGTAAGCACATGTAATAGGAAATTCCATGAAATTGTATTTTCAACTTTTGTAATGTATTAGTATTATTTCGACTATTATTTTGTATTTGAGGATTTCCTATGTTATTTTAGTATTATTTCGACTATTATTTTGAATTTGAGGATTTCCTATGTTGTTATCTAATTAATTTCTATTCTTAGAAATATAGATTTTATTTTGTTATCAAACGGATTTCTGTTTCAAAAATAAAAATTTTGAATCGTTATCAAACGAGTTTCTTTGCTCAGAAACTTGTCTGGAGAATAGAAATTGAAAAATTGATTTCTTGCCAATTTCCGAAACATAAATTTTATCATGCGCGCCTTTAGTACTCGACTGACTGTGTTGTAAGAGGCGCAACCCAAATGAAAATGCCATTGCTAGATGGAATCTATCCTATCAACTGGAAAAGCAAGTGGTGATGATGAAGACAAAGCTGAAGACATGGAAGTAGAGTAGAGGCCATGATCAAGATCTCCTCGAAGTATGATTTTCCCCGAATAGCAACACTTCACAAGAAAAGAAGTGGGTAAGAATATCAAATCACAATTATTCTCTTTAGACAATCGATGAACTGATAGGAGATTCTTTTTAATGGAAGGGACAACTAAGATATGAGACATGCAAATTTGGGGAAATATAGCTGCTTGTATGAGTGATGGGCAAGCTAGATCCATTACTTATGGTGACCTAATTATTACCATGATAGGGTTGAACAGCAGATAGCTTAGAGATATTGTTCGTCATGTGATGCACCCGAATCTGGATACCATGACTCTAAGGAGAAAATAGACGGCAGAGGAGGAATTTCTAACAAATTGAGCTGCAGTGATGTATGGAATTGCTCATGTTACTGCTGTATATATCTTTCCTTACAAACATTGGCTCTGTGGCCAAGTTTGTTGCAAATTTGACATCTGTTGCCACCATTCCACGCCTAGAATTGCGAGTGTTTGAGAATCTATTGACATTTTATGGCCTAGCACCACATGTGCTATTCTCATAAACACGCCTAGGGAATCGATGAGAGGAAAGACATCATTAGCCTTCCCTATACATGCAACTGTACCTTGCAGTGAGGGTTCCATGAGCTCAAGCCGCGCCTCATGAAACAAAAGGAAACCATGAAGTGTCTCACGGGTCATGTTTTGATACTGACATTGAACTAAAATAGAGACTACAAGTTATTGATATTCTAGGCCCAACCCATGAAACACATGGGTTTGGTATTCTTGAGGAGAGATGACTTCACCAAAGGAGGATAGCTGATCTACGATTGTTGTTGCTTGTTGAAGAAATTCTGCATCCGACGTTGAGCTGCTTGAGCATGATTTCGTGCGGCATAGGATGTGGCTATGAATCGCCACACGTCTATTGAAGAGGTGAATGTTAAGAGCTGTCCGACAATTGCATCAGCCGAGGTGTTAAGAATCCATGCAAGGGCCACTTGATCACGAGTTGACCATTCTTCATAGGTAGGATTCAGAATAGTTGAAGTAGTTCCATCAGCACTTGTTTGTGTGATATGAGTTGGAGGACAAGAATAGGTACCTTCAACAATGGGTAGAACTTTGTTTGCTTGGAGAAGTAGAAGTAGCCTTGCTTTCCATACAACATAGTTATCACCGTTAAGCTTTACTTCAATGGCTGGAAGGGTAATGGTGTGGGACTAATTTCTTGGAGTAGATTGTGGAATTGCGGTGATTGGTAAGGATGCAGCAGCTAATTCAGAGGCTGAGATTGATGAATCTTTCATGGAGATTTCAAAAAAAAATAAGGACAATATCAGAAGGTTATGTTTGCTTTCGCAATGGTCTTCTCAGATACCATGTTAAAATGTTAAAAGAGGGCTGAATGAAGAAGAAGATTCAGGCACAACGTTGTCTTGTATTTTCTATATACTTCAAGAGAATATCTTTTGTACACTTATTGCTACACTACACAATGAATATATATATAGGCTAAGCACTAGGTTTACATGATATGTGATTTTGTGAGATACAATCTTTAGAAAATAATCTGTCTGGAGGAGTAAGTCGTGGAGGAATTGTAGGTGTATTTGTAGAAGGAAATAATTTGACTTGATGACTAAATCCTGGAGGATATGTAGTAGTTCCATGATCAACGTTGTAGGGACTTGTTTCCTTTGACATTTAAGATGACGTACATGTTTATCAAGTTCACATCCTTTCCATCATTTCTCACTTTTGAATTGCACCGGAAAGGATTGGAAGTACTGCCAAAACATAGAGTTCAACATCTTAAGCTTATAAATAGAGAGATACACGTATGTGTATATAAATAAATATATATATATATATATATATCATATGAAAAAGTAACTATTCCTTTTTTGATCATCATATATATTCTGCTTTGTAATGTGAAAGGTGTTCAAGATAATAATATAACGTGTTGGAAGATCACTTAGACATCACCGCATCAAGAAAGTCATAAAAAATAGCCGTTCGCTTATTGATCCTCAAATTTGTGATGAACATGAATAGGATCACTGACATTACGACACAAGGAACGAACATCAGTTGAGGAATGTCGCTAAGCAGATTGTGCATCAACAAGCCACACTCGACAAATCCAAAAGCAATAGAGATGAGAGCGCATGCAAGTAAAAACCCCGGGTTGTATCTTCCCTTCTCATCATGAAGATTAATATCTGCTGGATGTTTATGATCACTTTGCAAATAGGTAGAATGATGGGTTCACCGGTGATGTTGGCTAAACCTATAGAGTTATGACTAACTCGGATGAGTTGACGGCCTTCGTCAGGGAATCAAACTGTGGGTTATATTTTACAACAAGTTGAGCCACATGCTCTACTCCATTTGTTGGAATCAAAACGAGGAAGCTACTTGTTAGACAATTGACTTTCATAGAAGCTCAAAACATAAGGGTAGAGAATAAACACCAAACAAAAAATAAACTTCGAGGCGATTTGTACTTGTGCCATGGCTGCTGAATGCAACAAAAGAAAGGACGAGTTCACCTTATCTATGCATAGTACAGATTCGTTCCGAATAAAACGGCATTCAAATAATGGAGCACACACGGGAAGTGAAGAGATATGGGAGTTTCTCTTTCGGTAAAGGAACTCGAGACTGCATGATTTTACTCGAAGTCCTCCAACTTATTTAAGGAGGCTGGACTACAATAATGAAGAGATGTCGCGGGGTGCCGTCGATTTACCTGTGACCACCGCAATCGGCTGGATTGTTGTTTGCCATCAACCCCGAGCTTTGAGGGATTGCTCTCTTATTTCCTTGTCTGAAAGAAAAATTTTCCGCTGAGGCTGGGAATCAAGGAAACGAATTTGTAGAACAATGGTGGGTCCCTTTTTCCCACTTCCTCGGGCACTTCAAAAGAAGACTATGGCCCCGTTTGGTTCAGTTTCCCCAATGGGCTTTGAGCCCCCAAAGTCCCTTAGAGAAAATATTTTGTGTTTAGGAGTCACTTTTGAAAGCTCATTGGGCAAATGTTAGCATTTCCAATGTTGAAAGCCCAATGCAGCTAAGGAAGTGCTTTGAGCATTCGGCATTCTCCCAATGCAAATTCTACTGTTCACGCATCTTCATCTTCTTCCCCATGACTTCGAGTTCTCCGTCGGCCCCGCCACTGCCTCCATCGTCGACGCCGCCTTTGCCTCCGCCGTCAATGCCACCGCCAACTTCGCCTCTACCTCCACCGTCGATGCCGCCGCCACCACCTCTGCCGTTGACGCCTTCCTCTTCTGCGCTAGATCCATCCCCTTCGATGAGTGCGAGCAACACCGTGTCAACTCCTTGCTTCTACACTCTGACTCCTTCAGCTCACACGAACCAGGCCTCAGGCCACCAGATTTGGCCGTCTAGAGGCCAGATCTAGTGGTCTGGAGGCCAGACAGCTAGATCTGGCCTTGACCCCCCCTTAACCAACCCGACGGCCCTCCCGCCCCGCCATTTTGGGATGCCCTCGATTTCGAGTTCTCTGTTGGCCCCGCCACCACCTCCGCCTCCACCGTCAACGCCTTCCTCTTCTGTGGCAGATCCATCCCCTTCGACGAGCGCGAGCAGCATTGCGCCGACTCCCTCCTTCCGCGCTCCGACTCCTTTGGCTCGCGCGAATGGCCAGATTTGGTGGCTTGGAGGCCAAATCTGGCCTTGCGACCGTAGATGACAACATGCGTCGCCTGAGGTCACGACCTCTGCAGCCAAATCTAGCCGCCGGACGCCATCTAGCTGTTGGCCGGTGGTTAGCTGGCCGAATTTAACTTTCAAATTAAAAAAAAGAAAAAGCAAAAGCCCATTACAAATGAAAAATTTGCCAAACGGTATTTATGCTAAGTAACCTTTCAATGTTACAATTTACCAAATGGTATAACATATCGGAAAATCCATTTACCTTCAAAGGTATTTGCATTTTCTCAATGGCATTTCCCCAAAGCGGAACCAAACGGGCCTATGTAAGCGAGAAAATATTCTCACGAAAAAGTCGACGTGGGAGGAACCCTTCTCTTTTCCTTTTCCTTGGTCATGCTTGAAGGTAAGACGGTGGATAAGCACGGTCAATGCAAGGGCGGAGCCCCGCAAAGTCTCACATAAAAAAAAAAAAAAAAAAAAAAAGGATATGCTTCTCCTGCATTTTTCTGAAAATGTCGTAATCAACTTGTCAAATGATCGGCTTGCGCTGCTGAATTCGTTGGTAGAGTCTAAGAGTCATGTGTCTACCTTCCATTTCGCCAATGGCGGCCAAAATGTAAAGTGCTCCCTATTTATTTTTATCTTAACTCATGATGATCTCTACTACATTAAAGTCATGAAATAAAACTTGGAAGTTAAAAAGAAAAGTTATTTCCTCTAGAAGCATGGGCGTGGCATAGCCGAGAGGAACGATGTTTATCCAGCTGTTTAATTACACTGAACAAATCTTTACGTCATTTCCTTATGTATGTTTAATTCAGTCCAGTCCACGATCCAACTTGACGATACTATGCCGGGTGGCCACGTTATTTTAGAAGTTAGATGTTTGGCAAAACTATACCCTATGTCCTGCCATATAATATAACTCATTGTTTTCTATTATTTTAATTTTGTTTCCGGCTTATCTTAAATGAATAGAGAAATTGGAAACAAAACAAAGTAACCATCAATGAGTTACACTTAATTATTGTTTATCGTGTTAATTTTTCATGATTAATTATATTATATTTCAATCAATGATTGAAGTATAATTTTATCACTCAGTAGTGGATATACTTTATATTAGGCTTACCTTTTTATTGGGAAGCTCTTTTTTATTTTTACTTTTAATACCTATAAAAGTTACATCTTTTGAAGTTTAAATTTTGATAATTCTATCATCATGTTTACTTGAAGTGAGTTTATTGGTTACTAAAAAATTTAATCACGCAATGAAATAAGATCTGTTTGCAATTAATAATAACTTGAAAAGAAGCATTTTATTCTTATTTTGTTTCTATTTTCTTTTATTAGTGTATCTTTTTAGTTGTTGTTTGACTAGTTACACTTTAATAGTTCAATTAAGTTAGGGAAAATGGCACTAATAATCTCTAAGCATTAGCTCGGTTTGCAATGTCATCCATGGACTTTATCTGTGCAACATGGTCCTTGAACAAATTCTAAATGTTTAATCTAGTCCGTAAACTTTGAATTTGTTCAATTTATTTTCCCAATAGTTCATAATAAAGTCATATCAGTTTTTTGGTACTATTCTCAAGTTCATACCATACCATTTTCCAGATTTCAGAATTTCTTTTCATTTCAATTCATTACTAATCAGAATTGTATTGTGTCGATATTCATGCTATGTCTAAATGTTTTCGTAAGGATTACAAGTACCATACTAAAATTAATATAAATCATATTCCTAATTTTTTTGAGATAAAATTTTCAAGCTTTTGTTTTTTGTACTTTCTTATTTGAACTTGGTTAAATCTATGAATTAAAAAAATTAAAGTAGTAGGAATATCAACATGATACAACTCTAAATGAGGTTCTACTTTTATAATTAGGGCTAATACTACAAAAAACTCTAAACTGATACTTTTATGACAAATTTGCCTTGAACTAACTTTTTCAACAAAAAACCCTAAATTTAGTTTCCATTAAATTATATCATCAAATTGCTAAGTTAGATAACACATAGTAATTGATAGGTTAGTTTGGGGTTTTATCCTCCTTTATCACAAGTATATCAATTTGTGGTGTTTAGTTATATTAATTCAATTTAACGGAAAATTATGTAAGGTAAATTTATTATAAATATATCAATTTTGGGTTTTTGATAGACAAAAAATTAGTTTTGGGTAAATTTGTCATAAATGTACTAGTTTGGATTTTTTCATGGTAAAAAAATTAGTTTATAGTAAGTTTATCATAAGTATATAAGTGTGGAGTTTTTTTTATTGTATTAATCCTTATAATTATAGAAATATTAATTTCAAATATACTTAAATGAAACTATCATAATGTTTATAAAGACTAAAAAGTTAATAAAAAAAAGATAGCATATTGTTTATTAATTGAGGAAATCAATTGAAATAAAATGATATTCTAAAATTTGGGAGATTAATTATGAAAACTTGTGAATAGTACTAAAGAACTAAGGTGAGAGCACGAAGTGAGCAAGCGCAAGATCGACTTAGGGTGAGAGAGTAAAGAGACAATCATAGAGATGAGTTGAGTCAAAGTAAATTGTAAACCCATTTAACACTTATATTATTTCAAACTTGAATATTCTAAAACACATTTATAACCCATTTACTAGATATAACTAACCCATATAATAACCATCAAATGTGGGTTAAGAAATGAGTTTATAACCCATTTTGATAGATCTATGTAATATCGAAGATGTGCGGTTGAACTAGCACTACCTTGATTTTCTTTGGTCAACTACCCAAAAATGAACTTGGTACACCTTAAAAAAGAGGGCGAAAATTATAAAGTTAAAACTGTCCCTACCTCTCTAATGAATGAAGTTTGGAGGTGGCTTAAAAGTTCCTTTATTCATAATTCGAGTTTCTTCTCAAAAGTCGGTTAGCCTAATCATTTTTGAACTAAGAAATTTTTTTAGAGTTTTTAGATTATGTGCGATAAAGGTACAAATTATTATTTATTTAAAGAACATGAAAAGGTTAGAAAAAATTTACATTATGATCAAATATAAATTTTGTAATATTACATTATAAATGAAGCTTGTATGTGAAAATATAAATATTTGGATTGCATTTTTTAAAATAATCTTTATTTAATAATTTATTTTGTATTATTTTGTGCTATCTTAATGATAAATAAAAAAAACTAATATACTCACTTGACTAAACATCAGAATCGTATCTTTGGGAGCAAAATATGATAAACGTGTCATGTTGTTAATTGATTAATTAATGATATTATCTATAGAAATATTTTTGCATGACGGATGTTTTTATTACCACGACCTACTTAACACGAAACACCACCCAATTGTCCCCAGATTCTTCCACCGAAAAGCGAGATCATCGTACACATAAAGTCTACACTAACGGTACTAAAACAGACTCTATAAATCAACAAAATTCGGAAAAGTATGTAATGAATCGGCATTCTATCATAAGAGAATATAGAATAATGTTATTGTGAGTTTAATTTATTATAAATGAGAAAAGTTCGTGCAGAAGCAATATACAAAAGAATTATACGTTCATTTGCGTAATATTAGATGATGTAATCCTCTCTGCAAGGTGAAAATGATAATTGATATTTTCACCATTAATAGATTAACAAAAATAATTCAAACAAATTATACTCATAATATTATGAGTTTTATGACTTTAATTTATTTTTTTTTTTTTTGGTGGGTGTGTGTAAGTTTAGCAAGCTTGCAAACAATGGAATTTTCATTGCAAATGATACGCTTGGATATTTTGTAAAAGATTGCCAGTAATGCTAATCGAACCCAAGGCAATGATGCTTTGTGACATTCTTCCGATCCTGCCAATTTTCAGCGTCACCTCGTAAAATTCGGACTACATTACAGAGAGGGAAGCGAAGAACTCACGGGCACTGCCTTTAAGACCTCTACTTGCTCAATCACGTGCCTCTCGCGTGTCGGGAATGACCTTGCCACTGAAGCTTCTTCTTCCCAGTTGAATCAATTGCTTCCATTTTTCTTCTGCTTCTCCGTCTCTCTCACCCACATTTCCGGTCAAAAAGTCTGTCATCACCGCCGAAATTCTCGTGATCGATCATCAGTTGTGATTGGCCCTATTGAATATGATAGAACTGGACGTGCTTATATCTGATGCTAGAAGAATTGTTAGTACTCTTATTAGAAAATGTCGAAATGGGGAAACCATCTTTCAATGGGTGCTGCTCTCCTGTCTCAATAATGCAATCCTGGTTTGTTGCGTTAATTAACTTAATTTGATGATGTTACATGGAGTTTGCAACACTGGTTTGGATTTCCATTTTGAATTGAACTTGGTTATTAAGTTGATGCTATGTATTGGCAATTAGATGGCACTTAGGGCCGTGATCAAAGGTAATCACTCCACTGTAAGAAAGAATGTTTTCCTCCATCAAGGAAATGACAGGACAGTTCTTGACCTTAACTTACATATTTTTTGGATTCCATAAGTCAAAGTATGAATGCATTCGCTAACTTGGTTTACTCAATTTTCTGGTACATTTGTCAGTTTGTAGTTTTAACTCTTAATTCATCATGTTGGAAATGGTGCATTTGACGGTTAAGATTGCAAACTTGTGGACAAAGTGGAAGGATTAGAGGATTTATTTTTCCTCCGAAAAGTAATCTCGCTCCAATTCTATGGAAAAACTAGCAGAAATGAAGTCTTGGAAATGACATTCATCGAGGGAAAATGACTGCAAAATGCCGTGATGAGCATCGACGCGTCATGTGTGCCCATAGAAATGGAGATGAGCTTCTCCATATTCTCACCAAGTAAAAGCAGCGTCAAATTTGTCAAACAGATATTGCAGTGCCCCAACAATTTCATAATGCAGATACCAGGAACTTCATGTCAAATGAATATTGCGGTCCTCCAGCCTCGCTGTACTCTATGACCCGAAATAGATCCAATCTTCGATGTAGAGGGCCGGCCCAGGCCCAAAATACCTGCCGCATGGGAACATTGAGTAAATTTTGGCTCAGACTCAAGAAAATACATTTATGGCCCATGCTAGAAAAGGAATTGAATTGATTTTTCATAAATTGAGTGCCCATGACGATTGTTATATCAAATTGTGAGATAAACTATTTTGGATTTTTCTTTTCTTCTTTTTTCATCTTTTAAAAGGGTGCAAGAGGCAACCGATGGTAGCAACTCCTTTGGACATTAGGATCATGATTCAAACTCCACTTATAAGAAAATAATTTTAGACTTTTTTCATTTTCTTAAAAGACGAGAGGGACAATCGACAGTAGCAACTCCTCCGTCGCTATCTAAACTCATTTTATCTAGATAGACACATTGACTGTAGGGGGAAAATGCATTTTGTTTATCAAATTGTGAAATAAATTATCAAAATGTCATAAACATATAAATTGCCTTTGGATAAATTTCCTTGAATAATATATCGATTTCTTTATATGGGAGCGAAATGTACGTTGGCTTATCAACAACTATGGGCCACGTGGACTGCTCTGTAGCAGTTCCGTACGAAAGCTTCGCATTTTTTTCTTTAGCGGAAGCAAGCGGAGTCCACGTGTAATGAGCCCATTGCCCTCGTACGTTGCAGTTCGTTAATCGAATATTATTATTTATAGTTATTATAAATATACTTCATGATAATGAATGCGGCAGTCGAACGACTCGAACCTTCCTCAAAAAATAACTATTTATTATTTTTTGACGTGCCAAACTACGTGACAAAGTTATTTTTCTGTAACATGCCCACTAGTTTCGCACTATTATAACACGATGCCACGTATTCATCTTTGGCCCTAGCCTTTACTTTTTGTTTGCATTTGGACGAATAAAAACACACGACATTATTATAAGGTCTCCACGATGCCACGTATTCATCTTTGGCTCCTAGCCCTTACTTTTTGTTTGCATTTGGACGAATAAAAACACACGACATTCCTAAAATCAAGATTGGACGTTGGTCCACCAACCAATTACATGACAAAAATAGTGCCATATGTTCACCTCCAATGTTTATTTAGCATTTTCTATCAAAATTTGAACGAAAGAAAGATACGAAACTGATCGTGAATATGTGACTTGGGATTAGTTTAGGAATCAAATTCGTCACAAAACAAAGTACAAGGACAAAAAATAATAGTAAATATCCGAGGCAGCATTGGCAAAGAGCAATCATTGATCCATATAAATGATGCATATATCGATGATAGAGAAATGTTAAAACAATAATGACCTATAGGAGTATTTTGCGGGACAAAGATATTATGTCCTAGATATATTATCTTTTTGTGAATCTCGGTCACTAGGAACATAAAGAGTAAAAATCTGGACATATTAACAAAAAGAGAAAAGAAGAAGACGAAGAATAGAGAACAAAATTTGGGGGTAAAAATTGGAGTCCCAACACTCCCATCTGCGAGTTTCTTGTAAATAAACAAGATGAGGTGCAAAGTAAATGGAATTTTCTTGTGGTTTGCTTTGGGCTTTTGAGGTTACACATTTGACCCTTCATCTCAAGTACACATAAAGTCGAGCAAGAGAAGATGGCATAGTCTGCTTCGCGGAAGCTTGAAACCCATCCTCCACTAGACAAAGAGAGACTTGGCGCGACTTCCTTGCCCAGAATCTCAATGGATCAGGCCCCATCTCCCGGGGAATCTCTTATTTCCGCCCTTTGTGTGCATAGAAACGAAAAATCCTAGTCATCGACATCTAATTATATCTTGGTCCAGCTTTTCTGTCTCCCACCCCATCTTCTTCCTAGTCACAGAACCCCTCCATCTCCAATCATTTTGTGATTACTAGGACTGTCCCCTTATTTTGACATTCTCGAGGGACCACGTTCTGCTTCATGAAAATTACCCATTAACCCAACCCATTCGGTCTCCTTTATCAATATTACACAGAAGGGCTTGGGTTCAGGAGTAATTTTAACATTGGTACTGAGGAATCGGAATCGGTCAGACAAACCCCGCAGTTGTAGGGTCTGAGAAATCGGATTCCTCCGACCCAACCTTGTAATTTAACATTGGGTCTTAGAAAATTTCCAGACAAACCCTGCAGATGCTCAGACCCTGCGAGCATAGGCGGGGTCTGAGAAATCGGATTTCTCCGACCCAGCCTTGTCATTTAACAGTGGGCCTTAGAAATCCGAGACATGGGGTCTGATTCTAGGATGATCTCCATTGTGTTTCTTTTTTTGAGGCGGCGTAGTCTATATATTCACGCGAGAAAGGAACAGATTCAAGTCTTCAGAAGTTGAAGCAGGGATGATGCTCCATAACAACTATGATGAAAAGTCATCTGATATGGAAGTGGTCTTCAATAACTTCTACATCCTTGTACTGTTTCTTCTACTTTTCTTGGAGACCATCTCGAAGCAGCAACATCAAGTATAGACCATTTCTTCTTTGACAATCTGACATCTTGGAAAGATTGAATTCGAAGGTTGCAAAAGAAAACTATATCCATATCTGTATTCATCCTGAAAATAAGCTTGTTCTCAATATCCCCTGTTTGGTACCAAATACCAAAGTTTTTAACATTTACTTGGTTGCATTTCTCTTTTTCCTTGCACAAAAATTGATAAAGTATTCCTGCGTAAGATACTGTCATCGCAAGCTGCCACTGCTTTGCGACCTAATGAACAGAAGGTTTTAGTGTCATGCACAGTACCTTAATCATCTAGAGCTTACAAGACACATTACTTGAGGATGGACAATACAATTTATTTACTTTCTTGTACTGGTGAATCTTGCAACTTGCTGAATTCTCTGGGAATTTGACGCTTCAGGAAGGTCATGAGTTTTCTGTTAAGAAATAACAAAGAACCACGTTAATCCTCCGCAGATCACCAAATTTCATTTTACTGCTTTTAACTTTAAAGTTCTTGATAAAGTATAGATCAGGACTCAACAGAGGATGAACAACGAAATCTTTTACGCAGATCAGGATGATTCTGACGAAGAAATTGCAAATAAACAGACACCACTACTGCGGTCAGCTCTGCTATGGACTGGAGTCAGCAATACTTTTTAATATAACATGTAGAAATGGGAGAGTTGTAGATGTCTGTCTAGATGATGGCGACTTTTTAACTCATACCTCTGCTGTGAGCTTCACATCCAAACCGTTGTCGATACTAAAATTTTATGAGATAATTTTCCTTCTCTGCTTATGAAGTATGGAAAGTTCTGTGGCTGAAGCGCTGTCTATTCTCCACTGAACACCTGCTCCATATAAAATATGGGAGGGTACTCCAATTTGGTTATAGCGAGTCTCTGTCGCCCACTGAGATGAATTATTGTTTAACTTAAAGACTACATTAAATAAAAAGACAGTTAATGATCAGCTCGCTCAACCTTACAATACATAAAGAATTAGATTGTAATTTTGAGGTGGACATTCAAGAGTACTAGTGAAATGGTTCCACGTCCAATAAATGTCATGATGAAGAGCAGTTATATATTTAGTTGATCCTAAACTTGTTGGCTTGAGTGTTTGGTCAAGGTAAGTCCAGCAGAATATGTTAATAAGTCTAATTAAGCTCTCTCAAGGTAATCTACTTGATGAGGCATGGAAACAACTGCTCTATTCATGGATGAAGATTGGCTGACCCAGTACAGTGCCTCTGCGTGATAGGCAGCATAAAATTTGTAAATCTTCAAATGTTATGCATGTTTAGTTGTAAACACAATGGACGAATCGTTCCACAACAAATTCAAGCACGTGTCCATTAATTTCATGTTCCTCCAATTAAGAAATGAACACCAACCTTCATGAAGCGGTGCGATGACCTGGGAATGAATCTATGGAGGCCAAGTCTTGAAAAACAATATCAAGTGATAGTATCTGACCATGTTTGTTTTGAAGCTCAACTTGTTTGAGTAAGGACTGTTGTTGAAAGGGTCAATCTCCATCTCTTAGAAACTTTTGCTTTTATATTCATGAAGGATTCTGTGGCTGACGATGTTGTCTTTGTTATATTATAAAATTTGATCAACTCTGTTATTTGGAGGAAAATACAAAGAACATTCTGGGCATATGCTTGCTTCCAAAGCACTTTTTATGTGTCGGGCTAAAACATTTCTCATCCGGACTAAAGCATTTCTTAAGGTTGTTTCACACAGCTAGGCCTTGATAAGAAGGTTATCTCATATTCTGTTGCATATTCTAGATAGTCTCATATTTTGTGGCATGGATTTGTAGATGGCGTCGGAGGAGCCTGCTTGAGAATCAACACGATTTATACTTTGGTTTTTTATGTTGTTGTTGAAATTTGAAAAGTTCTTCAAGCAAGGATTACCTTGGCAAGCATGTATTAACTAATGTACTAGAGAGAGGACTATGCTGGGAATAGATCAAGAAATCAGGCAGCACATCGTTATGCTTTGGTTTAATCAAGAAATTTCCTTACTAGTTTTCAATTGAGGAAGCTTCAAATACGCCATGGTCCATTGGCGTTTGGATCAGGAGAAAGTAATTTGAAGATTAATAGTTTCAGTTATTGCATTGCGCATCACCTACCTCCATTTGAAGTAAGTCACAACACCAGAGGCAATCCTGCCTAAAGTTTTTGTTAACCTTTCCTGCATACAACACTTCAGGCAGTCTGCTTATTGAAGTAAATTGGATCACATGAAGCTTTTTTAAAGGGAAATATGTGCAGGAACTCCATGGCCTTGCCTGGTGTATGTATTGCATTTATGATTCAGCCATGTAATTATTCTTTTGATTCTTTAGGCATTGCACGGATGTAAAAGTGCAGCACAATCAGATGCCAACCAATCTTGGTTCTGCTCATAAGATCCAAACAGAACATGTACATGGACGATGATTGAAAAAGAAAGATATCGAATAAAAGGAGGTTATTTCTAGACTTCTGCTAACGAGGACTCACTTATAGGAAATTGCAGAAGAAGGGGCTGAGCTGTTAAAAAGTGGTTGCACGATGGTGACTTTCTACCGTAAGACTATGGTCACCTCATCAAAAGTCTGGTGTCAACCTTCTTAAAAACACTGCATCCGTCATTGGATCTTCTGTTTTTAATCCTTCTCTGCGGAGTAATTAGTTTGTGTACTGCATTTTTCAAACGACTCCCACTCTTGATTCTCCACCTGGACCAATAAAAGTTTCACAGTAGAGGCCTGCAATCTGTTTTGTTATTGTTCATTGTTTTTCCTTGCGGAACCAACCATCTAAATTAAGGTTCTTGAGATGTGATGTGATGTAATCTGTCAATTTCCCTTCTCTGAGCTTCCATTTAACCAGAGCGACGAAAAATAACATCGATGGAGGGCATAGTTGAGACTTATGGCATTGAGTTATCACGAGAACCGAACTAAACTCCCCCCACCAAACGCAATAATAAAGTCACTTAAGGAGACATTCATTTTCACTCTGTCAATTCTTAGTACTCCTTTGGGTTCTGGCTTAGAGTGTGGATTATTTTAGTTGAAATCACATAGTTGGTTAGACGGACATGTTCTGTTTAGTCTGCTGGATCTTGTACTCCGGTGTTACATTTTGTCCAAAAGGAGAGCTTTCGCCAGCTTAATTAGTCGTGGATCAATACATGGGTTACACTCCTGCAATGCATACATAGATTAGACTCATGCGATGCATAGACTCATTAGCTATGATTTGCACCAGAAGCTTGACATCATACCACGAATTAGTTTTCCTTTTGAACTTACATTGGTAGTTCTTGATGTGTTTCAGCGAGTTTATTAGTTAAAGAGGTCTTGGGAAACGCTTGTTGTTTATTGTGGACTAGCATCTTGATATAGCTTTCGGAAAACATGTCGTCATGTATGGTGTAAAAAGAGCTCACAACTTAAGTTTTTGCCAAAAACTAGTGTCTAACTAGTAGTTTGCTTTTTTTTTTTTTTTTTAATTCAAAGATATGGAGTAGAGCTTGTAATTCAAATTGCTGCTACATATAACGACCATCTTAATTCAATGGAGGAGATCTTACTAGCCATCAGGGACATGTATAGCTATACAAGTCCAATTAACACTACCATTGCACCCATCATGCTCATCTACACATTGGTAAAAAATGTCCGACACAAATTAATTTTCAAGATAGGAAGACAAGATACTAACCCAAGGTTCCAACTTGCATATGCTCTCACCTCTATTGCTCTCGGTTGTGTTCCGATATACATTTTGTGGTGACATGTTGCATTCCTTGTGTCCTAATGTTGATGTCGAATTCAAATCGGAGGATTAATTGGACATTGGTGATAGTTTTCATACATTCTCATGTTCTTGGTGACAAAAATATATGATGATAATGAAGATGATGGCCTTGATGCAATTCCGATTTTTTTTCTTTCTCATTCCGTATATATTAAACAAAAGAAGAAGAATGAACAAATCTCAGGGTAAAACTTGGTGTTCCAATGCTCCCCATCTACGAGTCGCTCGCGATCAAACAAGATTGGGCTAGCAAATCGAATTTTTTGTGGTTTGCTTTGGGCTTTTGAGTATCCATTTGACTCTTTATCTCAACAGATTAGATCAGATCCATCTCTCTGGAAATCTCTATCTCCCAACCCATTTAAAACATAAACACCAAAAACAAAAAATTCCTAGTCATCAATATATTGAAGCAAAATTACTATGGCTCACTTTTCAATTTTTTCCACATATGCTTCAACTTACAAAAGGTCATGCATCTCCATTTTCTAATGTGATTCCTCTTTATTCTCAAGTGGGTAAATCTTTCATTGAAGAATTTGGGCCCCGTTACTTCCGTCTCTCACATATCGCATGCTTCCTTTATGCCAAGCTTAGTGGTTTTCATGTGACTTCGAGTTTGGGTCAAGACAAGTTCTAAAATATTGTTTAGGTTAAATATGAGGATCGGATTATGAATTACGCCTAAATTGCCATTCGCGAATCGAAAGATTAATGAATGAGGATGATGTGATTTTTTTCTCAAATTTTATGAATTGATTCTAGCCAAAGAAAAAAAGATTCCCTATGTCTCCAACTTCATTACATTGCACTAGGGTCTTAACTAAATATTACTATTCTCTTCATCACATCACATATTATGCTTTTTGATATGTACGATGTTCAAGGTAATAATAGTACAACACGAGGTTCATGTCCCTAAAGTAATAATAGTACAACAAAAGGTTCATGTCTAGGATAACATAAGCACGATGCACATCAATACTAGTTTGCCAAAGAGCAAACCACAATATTAAGAAAACCGAAAACGGTCACAATTTTCTAATTCGCGATGAATGCTTGTGGGTTCATCAACTCAAGAACGTGGAGAACGAAAATCAGCCAAGGCATGACACAAAGCAAAATGTACATCAGTAGACAACACCTGACACATCCGATAACACCAATGATGTGAGCAAACGTAAGTCGGAACCTTGGGTCCATATCTTGCCTTCCCATCTTGAGGATTAGTAACTGCTCGACGATTATGAGCACTGTGTAAATGCACGCGATGGTTTTAAAATTAGTGATGGTTGGAATACCCATGATTCCAATGGCATCAATCAAGATCTTTAGCAGGATCTTCTCCAGGGAATTAATTGTAGCAATTCGATCAGCATGCTCTACTCCACGTCTACAAAATAAAATCAGCAAATCACTTGTTAGTGTACATATAGTCTTTTGGAAAAGCTCAAATTTTGTGCTCTTTTTGCATCACATAAGAGGGCAGTCTTTCCGGAAGCTTTCAAAAACTACCAATTTAAGTTCTAAAGGAAATTTGATGATGTATGAAACCAAGCTTCTGGTGCAAATAGTAGTTAAGGCGTCTATGCATTGCAGGACTCTAAGCTATATATGCACTACAAAATTATAACCCATCTATTGATCCTATCTAATTAAGCTAGTGAAAGACTCTTCATTTCAACAAACCGGAACAATCAGAGCACAAGGGATACCTCCTTTAACACCTATAAACCTTTCCTAACCTTCTCTTACAACACATTCACAAAAACAAGACCACTCACATGCACAAAACTACCAAGTAAGCCC
Source organism: Eucalyptus grandis (assembly GCF_016545825.1). NCBI lineage: Eukaryota > Viridiplantae > Streptophyta > Magnoliopsida > Myrtales > Myrtaceae > Eucalyptus > Eucalyptus grandis. Next base: position 63,513,479 of record NC_052619.1, read on the forward strand.
CCTGTTTAGTGGTCGAAACAGAGTAAAGCTAGCTGCGCGTCTTCTCTTTTCTTAGGAGGAAAAGCTAAGAAGACTTTCAATTAGTGCGGTGTTCTCCATATGAGTTTCTCTTGACAAAAGAAGGCTGCAGAGTGCATATTAAGTAGTGTCTCTTCATCACAGTGACAGAATTTTCCCTCTCACCCAATGACTCTAGGAGAAGGTTAACATTCTTTCCAACTTCATGATTTTCAGAAAGAAATGGCAGTTATTCCTGGTATGAGTCCTACTATATTCCTACTTTTTCGACGGATTTACACTCACTGAGTATACTCTATTATGAGCACGAGCCAATATGCTCTGTTCCGAGAGTCTAAGCCACTACGAACGTCAAGAATAAAAACCAGCATCTGAGTGTTACAATATAACTACCCCGATAGAGGAAATGATTTTACATCCACCAGATATGCCCCTAAGCACTCCCTTATTTAACATCCACCGGATATAACTACCTCAAACCGGCATCTAAGTGGTCATTACGAACATCGAGAACAAAAAGCCGGCTCAATCAACAAAAAGAGAAAAAACGAGCACGGGAACAAATCTGGACGGTAACAAGTCGGTATTTCAATCCGACTCTCAACAGCTTGCTTCAAGAGACAAAGCCTTTCTTTTTCCGCAGGAAAGTGGAAGATCCCCATGGGGCTTGCAGGTGGAAGCGAAGAGTACAAGCTGAGAGTTCTGCGACGACTTCACCCGCAGCTTTTTTCGCCGTGAAACAGAATTCACGCAGTGGAATACAGTGTGACATGATTAGAGGCAGGAACGGGAAGCAATATCAAAAATCCGGCGTGAGTTTGCCCGGGATCCTCCAACTTACCGAGGGAACTGGGCTACAGAGCTCAAGATATATTCAAGGTTGCGGCAGCTTACCTCCAACCGCCGTGACCAGCTGGAATGTTATTGTTCTCCATTAACCTTCCGACTTCGCCTAGCCTCGCCTCCTTTGTTTCCCGAGAACGAGGTTTCTTCAAGCACGGGCGATTGCGGCGCGCTAGGAGTTCCTCATGAGAAGTACATGCGAGTTGCAGGCGCTTTCTTGCGTTGCATGCGTCGGCTTTGTCAACACTTAGCAGCCCAAGTTCACTTATAGTAAGGAAGAGGCTGCGGCATCTGACCAAAGAAAACAAAAAGGCGAAAGCGACCCAAGGTCGCCCCGCAAGTTTTGTTCTCTAATCTCTTTCCTTATGGTTAATATATATATATATATTGAAATAATCAAATATTAAATTACGCCTTTGTCTAATAATTTAAATTTTTAGAACAATTAACTATAATCTCACAAAATCTTGTATTGTATCAGAGCTAGAAGTCCTAAAATTCAAACATTTTCAGACTCCATTTACATCGTTAATTAAATATGTCAACATTTAGTACTAGGCAAAAAAACCAGAATAAACATGAGAGTTAATATTATAATAATTAAATATTAAATCACACCACTGTCTAATAGTTTAAGTTTTAGAATAATTGATAGTGCCCCACAAAATCTCATGATATCCGAATTTTAATTTTTAAATCTTACCATCCGCATGTATTGCGTGAATGCAAAATGCCAAGTGCCGGGCACTTACTTGAAAATAAAAAAATAATTGAACCCATGATCCACTCTCCTTCGTTCTACTGTTTCCTTGACTTGAGGTGAACGTATCATCAACAAGCCCCACCGATATTTGTGTCCTCTATCCTCTGTTTTGTTTTGTTTTGTTTTTTTTTGTTAATATATCCAGATTATCATTCACGATGGTTTTAATGACTGGGACCATCACTGCAGACAATGTACTTATGGACATTTGATGATTGTACAGACCCATAAAAAAGTACTTGTTGCTAAGACACGTTAACTTGGTTTTTTTGTCTGTGTATTAGTGACCCCACGCGAAACTCCCACTGGTCATAAAGTGTCCCCACATATCTCAATCATTGACTTATGTCCCATTTACCTGAGTCAATGGTCGAGAATTGGTTGAAATACTAGAACCAACTTCGAGGTAGAGAATATCAATCCTCTTTCTCTTTATTTCTTTATTCATATTCAAAAAGCTAAATGATATTAATTTGATAGTCTAGACTCCGTTTGTTTCGTGGAAAAATTTGACATTTTTTAAAAATATTTTCCAAGAAATAGTTTTCTAGAAAATCACTATATTTTTTTTTGTGTTTGGCCAATAATGGAAAATGAACCTGAAATTATATTTTGTTGTTTGAAAATGAAAACCCACTTATATTTACCTAAATAAATATGCATTATTCAAACGCTAGTAACTTAAGCACAAATAAGGAAAAACCAAGCATGAGCACGAGGTCCAAGATATGGCCTTTGTGGACTCACAAAAGGTGCTTGTGACCGGGTCCATTGAGGTAAGGCCAAAGTCTATGGAGTCCAAACATGAGATTTTGGGCCCTTAGTGCTTGGGCCTCGATCAATCCATGTAGGGCTTGAGACCTCGGATTCTATGCCCATCTCCCCAAGCTCAGGCCCATTGAGGATGGGTAGGGAACCCAATGCTTGTTCTTGGATCTTGTCACTCGGGGTTGGCCCCATCAAGCGGGTCGAGGTCCATAAAGGCCAGGTTTGGGATCCTAGCGCCCATGCTAAGATCCCTGATATCTAAGCTTGGGACCTAAGAGTGCTCCACCCTCGAACTCAATGACCTCGAGCCCGAGTGTTGAGGGCTCGGGACCGAGGGCACAAGCGCCAAGGTCCTAAGTTTGGACCTCAATGGACCTAGGCCTTGCCTTGATGAAATTAAGATTGGGCCCTCGGTCCCGAGTTTGGACCTTGATGGACCTAGGCCCTACCTCAATGAAATTAACATTGGGCATCAAGCACTCAAGCACTAGCCATGAGGTCTCAAGCTCAAGTGCTAAGGACTCAAGCCTTGTCCTTACTTATACTGAAGCAAAATTACTCACCTTTCTATTTCTTTCAAATATGCATCAACAAATAAAAGGTCGTGCATCTCCCTTTTCTGACGAGAGTCTACTTTGTCCTCAAATGGGTAAATCTTTCGTTGAAATATTTGTAGACGGTTACTTCCCTCTCTCATATTTTACATGCTTCCTTATACTAGTGTGACGACCCCAAAACGTCACGGCTATTGTAGAACTACCAACATCATTATCTTTTCCATTTCATCTTTCCTAAGCATGCGGAAGTGTAAGGGACTAAAGAAAATTTTGCAATACACGCGATTTCTTGTAAACATGACAACTTCATTTCTTATTTATTTATTTATTTATATATATATACATCAGATAACAAGTAGAGTGCACTAGAGAATTCAAAAGGTTAGTATTACTTACTACACCGGACTGTACATTGATCACCCATCTCCACCTAGCTATACGTGTTTTGCCTAACCTAAGCCCCTAACACCATCAAAATCTTCCCAGCTTTAAAAGTCTTGCTTCCCTCCTACGTAAAGTCAACTAACACCCCGTAATGGACCATCGAGGAGGTAGGCATCGACTTTCTATTAATCAACCAAAGGTAGCATTGGCAAAGAGCAGCCATTGATTCATATAAATGATGCACATATCGATGAAAGAGATATGTTAAAACACTCATGATTTATGGGAGTATTTTGCGGGACAAAGATATTATGTCCCAAGTATATTATCTTTTTTGTGAATCTCATTCACTAGGAACATAAAGAGTTAAAATCTGGATATATTAACAAAAATAGAAAAGACAAAGAAAAAGAATAGAGAACAAAATTTGGGGGTAAAAATTGGAGTTCCAACACTCCCATCCGCAAGTTTCTTGTAAATAAACACGATGAGGTGCAAAGTAAATGGAACTTTCTTGTGATTTGCTTTGGGCTTTTGAGGTTACACATTTGACACTTCATCTCAATTACACATAAAGTCGAGCAAGAGAAGACGGCATAGTCTGCTTCGCGGAAGCTTGAAACCCATTCTCCACTAGACAAAGAGAGACTTGAGACGACTTGCTTGCCCAGAATGTCAATGGATCAGGCCCCATCTCCCAGGAAATCTCTTATTTCCGCATTTTGTGTACGTAGAAACGAAAAATCTTAGTCATCGACATCCATTTATATCTTGGTCCAGCTTTTCTGCCTCCCACCCCATCTTCTTCCTAGTTACAGAACCCCACCATCTCCTATCATTTTGTGATTACTGGGATTGTCCCCTTATTATGACCTTCTCGAGGGACCACGTTCGCTTCATGAAAATTACCCATTGACCCAACCCATTCGGTCTCCTTAATCAACATTACACAGAATGGCTTGGGTTCAGGAGTAATTTTAACATTGGTACTGAGAATTCGGAATCGGTTAGACAAACCCTGCAGTTGTAGGGTCTGAGAAATCGGACTTCTCCGATCCAACCTTGTAATTTAACATTGGGTCTTAGAAAATTCGACAGACAAACCCTGCAGATGCTCAGACCCCGCGAGCATAGGCGGGGTCTGAGAAATCGGATTTCTCCGACCCAGCCTTGTCATTTAACATTGGGCCTTAGAAATCCAAGACATGGGGTCTGATTATAGGATGATCTCCCATTGTGTTTCTGTTTTTGAGGCGGCGTAGTCTATATATTCACGTGAGAAAGGAAGTCTCTTAGCGATGCAAAAAGTGGAAAGGTTGTGGAGAACAACTATCCAGCTGATCACGGTCGTCGAAGGTAAGCTTCATCGTCCTCAAATACATCTTAAGCAATGTAGCCCAGCCTCCATCAATAAGTTGGAGGATTGGGAATAAAATCATGTCAAATTCTTGATATTCTTCGCGGTTCCCATCCCGGATCATGTCCACTGCATATATTCCATTACGTGGATGCTGTTTTACTAGGAAAATACTTGCACTAAATCAGGCGACCTTTGTACCACCCAGCTTTTTTTCAATTTTCTTTTATCTTTCTGTTATTGATTCAGGTTTCTGTTATCCATGTTCATGATGACTCGATTCTCGGAACAGAGCACGTACTTAGGGGCACATTTGCTGGATGTAAAACAGCTTGTTTCTGGCATTTCCTGGAAGTTTTACTCCCATTTTGTCTTCTATTCCTGCCAAATGATCGAGCTTTTTATTCTCGATGTATTTAATGGCTTGACTATCAGAACAGAGCATACTGGGTCCATCAAAACAGAGCATATTCAGTGAAGTGAAATTGCACTCATGGACATTTTTTTTTGCGACTTGATAAATACTCGTGATATTCATTTGGTGATTGAATACAGTTGGATTCATAGCAACAACAATCCCAAACGACAGAGTTTGTCCAAGGAGAGTGAAATATCGTAATAACTGTTAGTTCTTTTTAAAAATCACAGATTTGGAAAGAATGCGACCTTCTTTTAAAATTACCTGGTGGAAAAATTCTGGATGGTGATGAAGAGACACAACTGCATTTACACTCTGTTTCGTTCTTTTGTCCAGCAAAACTTATAACGAGTACAATGTAAAGTCTTGTTAGCTTTCCACATGAGTAAAGAAAAGACTTGCAATTAGCTTTACCCTGTTTCTACCCGATAAGTACGGGAGCTTTCCTGGTAGTTTTGTGCTAGTGGGTGGTTTTGTTTTTGTGATTTAAGTGTTATCGCGAGTGAGTTGGGAAAGGTTTGAAGGAGTTAAGGAGGTATCCCTTGCACTCCGGTGTTACATTTTGTCCAAAAGGAGAGCTTTCACCAGCTTAATTAGTCGTGGATCAATGCATGGGTTACACTCCTGCAGTGCATACATAGGTTAGACTAATGCGATGCATAGACTCATTAGCTATGATTTGCACCAGAAGCTTGACATCATACTACAAATTAATTTTCCTTTTGAACTTACGTTGGTAGTTCTTGATGTGTTTCAGCGAGTTTATTAGTTAAAGAGGTCTTGGGAAACGCTTGTTGTTTATTGTGGACTAGCATCTTGATATAGCTTTCGGAAAAAATGTCTTCATGTATGGTGTAAAAAGAGCTCACAACTTAAGCTTTTGCCAAAAACTAGCATCTAACTAGTAGTTTGCTTTTTTTTAATTCAAAGATTTAAAGCAGAGCTTGTAATTCAAATTGCTGCTACATATAACAACCATCTCGATTCAACGGAGGAGATCTTACTAGCCATCAGGGACATGTATAGCTACACAAGTCCAATCAACACTACCATTGCAGCCATCATGCTCATCTACATATTGGTAAAAAATGTCCGACACAAATTAATTTTCGAGATAGGAAGGTAAGATACTGACCCAAGGTTCCAACTTGCATATGCTCTCACCTCTATTGCTCTCGGTTGTGTTGCATGCAGTCTGCTGATATACATTCTGCTTGGTGACATGCCTTGGCTGATTCTCATTCCTTGTGTCCTAATGTTGATGATCCCATTCGAATTCGAATTGGAGGATTAATTGGACAATGGTGATAGTTTTCAGTTTTCCTATTGTTGTTGTGTGCTTCTTACGAAGTTTGTTTTGATGTGCATCTTTCCAATTCTAGCTTAGATATGAACCTCATGTTGTATTATTATTATCTTAAACTTTTTTTGCATGACATTGCAAAAATATATGATGATGATGAAGACGATGGTACTACTTAGTAAAGATTCTGATGCAATTCATGAAATTGGAGAAACAAGGATTTTTTTCTTTGGCCAGAGAGAAACGGGGAAATTGATTCAAAGAATAAAGCCCGTATATATTAAACAAAAGAAGAAGAATAGGAAACAAATCTTGGGGTAAAACTTGGTGTTCCAATGCTCCCCATCTACAAGTCGCTCGCGATCAAACAAGACTGGGGCTAGCAAATGGAATTTTTTGTGGTTTGCTTTGGGCTTTTGAGTATCCCCATTTGACTCTTTATCTCAACAGATCAAATTCATCTCTCTTGAAATATCTATCTCCCAACCCATTTAAAACATAAACACCAAAAACAAAAAATTCCTAGTCATCTATATATTGAAGCAAAATTACTATGGCTCACTTTTCAATTTTTTCCACATATGCTTCAACTTACAAAAGGTCATGCATCTTCATTTTCTAATGTGATTCCTCTTTATTCTCAAATGATAAATCTTTTGTTGAGGAATTTAGGCCCTGTTACTTCCGTCTCTCGCATATCGCATGCTTCCTTTATGCCAAGCTTAGTGGTTTTCATGTGACTCCGAGTTTGGGTAGATAGTTTCTAAAATATTTTTAGGTTAAATATGAGGATCGGATTACGAATTATGCCTAAATTGCAATTCACGAATAGAAAGATTAATGAATGAGGATGATTTGATTTTTTTTCTCAAATTTTATGAATTGATTCTAGCCAAAGAAAAAAAGATTCCCGATGTCTCCAACTTCATTACATTGAACTAGGGTCTTAACTAAACAGTACTATTCTCTTCATCACATCACATATTATGCTTTTCGATATGGATGATGTTCAAGGTAATAATAGTACAACACAAGGTCCATGTCCCTAAAGTAATAATAGTACAACAAAAGGTTCATGTCTAGGATAACATAAGCACGATGCACATCAATACTAGTTTCCCAAAGAGTAAACCACAATATTAAGAAAACCGAAAACGGTCACAATTTTCTAATTCACGATGAATGCTTGTGGGTTCATCAACTCAAGGACGTGGAGAACGAAAATCGACCAAGGCATGACACGAAGCAAAATGTACATCAGCAGACAGCACTTGACACATCTGATAACAACAATGATGTGAGCAAACGCAAGTCGGAACCTTGGGTCCATATCTTGCCTTCCCATCTTGAGGATTAATAACTGCCCGACGATTATGAGCACTGCGTAAATGCACACGATGGTTTCAAGGTTAGTGATGGTTGGAATACCCATGATTCCGATGGCACCAATCAAGATCTTTAGCAGGATCTTCTCCAGGAAATTAATTGTAGCAATTCGATCAGCATGCTCCGCTCCACGTCTACAAAACAAAATCAGCAAATCACTTGTTAGTGTACGTATAGTCTTTTGGAAAAGCTCAAATTTTGAGCTCTTTTTGCATCACATAAGAGGGCAGTCTTTCCAGAAGCTTTCAAAAACTACCAATTTAAGTTCTAGAGGAAATTTGATGATGTATGAAACCAAGCTTCTGGTAGCTAAGGCGTCTATGCATTGTAGAACTCTAAGCTATATATGCACTACAAGAGTATAAACCATCTATTGATCCACGTCTAATTAAGCTATTGAAAGACTTCATTTCAACAAACCGGTACATCAGAGCACAAGGGATACCTCCTTAACACCTATAAACTTTTCCTAACCTTCTCTTACAACACATTCACAAAAACAAGACCACTCACATGCACAAAACTACCAAGTAAGCCCCCTGTTTAGTGGTTGAAACAGAGTAAAGCTAGCTGCGCGTCTTCTCTTTTCTTAGGAGGAAAAGCTAAGAAGACTTTCAATTAGTGCGGTGTTCTCCATATGAGTTTCTCCTGACAAAAGAAGGCTGCAGAGTGCATATTAAGTCGTGTCTCTTCCTCACAGTGACAGAATTTTCTCTCTTACCCAATGACTCTAGGACATTATTTCCAACTTCATGATTTTCAGAAAGAAATGGCAGTTATTCCTGGTATGAGTCCTACTATATTCATACTTTTTCGACGGATTTACACCCACTGAAAATACTCTATTATGAGCGCGAGCCCATATTCTCTGTCCCGAGAGTCTAAGCCACTATGAACGTCGAGAACAAAAACCAGCACCTGAGTGTTACAGTATAACTACCCAGATAATGGAAATGATTTTACATCCACCAGATATGCCCCTAAGCAATCTCTTATTTAACATCCACCAGATATAACTACCTCAAACCGGCATCTAAGTGGTCATCATGAACATCGAGAACAAAAAGCCGGCTCAATCAACAAAAAGAGGAAAAACGAGCACAGGAACAAATCTGGATGGTAACAAGTCGGTATTCCAATCCGACTCTCAACAGCTTACTTCAAGAGACAAAGCCCTTTTTTTTTCCACAGGAAAGTGGAAGACCCCCATGGGACTCGCAGGTGCAAGTGAACAGTACAAGCTCAGAGGTCTGCGACGACTTCACCCACAGCTTTTTTCGCCGCGAAACAGCATTCACGCAGTGGAATACAGTGTGACATGATCAGAGGCAGGAACGGGAAGCAATATCAAGAATCCGGCGTGAGTTTGCCCGGGATCCTCCAACTTACTGAGGGAGCTGGGCTACAGAGCTCAAGATATATTCAAGGTTGCGGCAGCTTACCTCCAGCGACCGTGATCAGCTGGACGGTTATTGTTCTCCATTAACCTTCCGACTTCGCCTAGCCTCCCCTTTTTTCTTACCGAGAACGAGGTTTCTTCAAGCACGGGGCGATTGCAGCGCGCTAGGAGCTCTTCATGGGAAGTCCTTCATGCTATTTGCTGGCGCTTTCTTGCGTTGCATCGTCAGCTTTGTCTGCACTCAGCTGCCCAAGTTCCCTTATAGTAAGGAAGAGGCTGCGGCATCTGACCAAAGAAAACAAAAAGGCGAAAGCGACCTAAGGTCGCCCCACAAGTTCTGTTCTCTGATCTCTTTTCTTATGGTTAACGTGTTGGAATAATTACATATTAAATTACGCCTTCATCCAACAATTTAAGCTTTTAAAATAGTTGGCAGTAATCTCACAAAGTCTTGCAAGATATTAGAATTAGAGGTCTCAAAATTCGAATAGTTATAGGCTTCATTTACCTCTCTAATTAAATATGTCTAACATTTAATACCAGGCAAAAAGACAAGACTAAACATGATGGTGAGTATTAAAATAATTAAATATTAAATTAAGTTTTTAAAACAGTCCATAATGGTCCCATAAAATCTCATAATATCCGAATTTTAGTTTAAAATCTTACTGTCCGTGCATATTGCGTGAAGTCAAGTGCCGGACAATTACTTGAAAATAAAAAATAATTGAACCCACGATCCACTCTCCTTCGTTCTACCGTTTCCTTGACTAGAGGTGAACGTATCATCAACAAGCTCCACCGATATTTTGTCCTCTATATTCTGTTTTGTCTTTTTCTTTTTCTTTTTGTTAATATATCCAGATTATCATTCACGATTAGTCCTAATGACTGGGACCATCAGTGCAGACAATGTACTTATGGACATTTGATGATTGTACAGACCCATAAAAAAGTACTTATTGCTAAGACACGTTAACTTCAATTTTTTTGTCTGCGTATTAGTAACCCACGCGATACTCCCACTGGTCATAAAGTGTCTCCACATATCTCAATCATTGACACATGTCTCATTTACCTGAATCGATGGTCGAGAATTGGTGAAATACTAGAACCAACTTCGAGGTAGAGAATATCCATCTTCTTTCTCTTTATTTCTTTATTCATATTCAAAAAGTTAAATGATATTAATTCGATAATTTAGACTCCGTTTGCTTTGCGGAAAAATTTAATATTTTTGAATAATATTTTCCAAAAAATAGTTTTCTAGAAAATCATTTAATTTTTTTTGGTGTTTGGCCAATAATGGAAAATGAATTGGAAATTATATTTTGCTGTTTGGAAATGAAAACCTGCTTCTATTTACCTAAATAAATATGCATTATTCAGATGCTAGTAACTTGAGCACAGATAAGGAAAAACCAAGCATGAGCACGGGGTCCGAGATATGGCCTATATGGACTCACGAAAGGTGCTTGTGGCCAGGTCCATCGAGGTAGGGCCAAAGTCTATGGAGTCCAAACTTGAGATTTTGGGCCCCTAGCGCTTGGGCCTCGATCAATCCATGTAGGGCTTGAGACCTCGGATTCTATGCCCAACTCCCTAGGCTAGGCCCATTGAGGATGGGTGGGGAACCCAATGCTCGTGCTTGGATCTTTGTCACTCGGGGTTGGCCCCATCAAGCGGGTCAAGGTCCACAAAGGCTAGGTTTGGGACGTTAGTGCCCATACCGAGATCCCTGATATCTAAGCCTGGGACTTGAGAATATTCCACCCTCAAACTCGATGGCCCTAAGCCCGAGCATCGAGCGCTCGGGACAGAGGGCACAAGCACCAAGGTCCCAAGTTTGGACCTCAATGGACCTAGGCCTTGCCTTCATGAAATTAAGATTGGGCCCTCGGTCTTGAGTTTGGACCTCAGTGGACCTAAGCCCTACCTCGATGGAATTAAGATTGGGCGTCAAGCACTTAAGCACTAGCTGTGAGGTCTCAAGCTCAGGTGCTGAGGACTCAAGCCCTGTCCTTACTTATATTGAAGCAAAATTACTCTCACCTTTCTATTTCTTTCAAATATGTCAACAAATAAAAGGTCGTGCATCTCCCTTTTTGATGTGAGTCCGCTTTGTCCTCAAATGGGTAAATCTTTCGTTGAAATATTTGCGGATGGTTACTTCCCTCTCTCACATTTTACATGCTTCCTTATACTAGTGTGACAACCTCAAAACGTCACGGCTACTATGGAACTACCAGTGTCATTATCTTTTCCATTTCATCTTTCTTAAGCATGCGGAAGCGTAAGAGACTAAAAAAATCCTGCGGTACACATGATTTCCTGTAAACAAGGTAACTTCATTTCTTCTTTATTTATATATGTACATTAGAAAACAAGTGGGGTGCACTAGAGAATTCAAAAGATTAGTATTACTAACTGCTCCAAACTGTACATTGATCACCCATGCCCACCTAACTGTACACGTTTTGCCTAACCTAAGCCCTGACACCATCAAAATCTTCCCAGCTTTAAAGTCTTGCTTCCCTCTTACGTAAAGTCAACTAGCACCCCATAATGGACCATCGAGGAAATAGGTGGGATTGACTTTCTATTAATCAACCAATAAGTCACAACCCAACAAGCAAAAGGTCCACCGATCTATACTACATAAATTGACCACCATACTAACAAAGAAAGCCTCAATAGAAAGTTCAATAAATCGCATGTACATCAACTCACTTGAGAACCTTTTCAAAATACATGGTAGACCAATACGGTAATAATTTTTCCCAACATATAATTAGTAATTTAATTCAGGAATACCAAAGTCATGATCAATATAATTTCATGTTGCCATCATCATCAAGGGAACCCTATTACCCTTGGCATCTCGCACCCATCCGGCATCACGAGGGCATTTGGGGGAACCGTGTTACACTCCCAAGGCCTCAAAGGTACCTAGTTACCCCTCTAGGCATCTCTACTACAACTCAAGGCATTGTCGTCCCAAGGACAGATAGTATTCTCAATCATATATTCACACCATGATACAACAATTTCATAATTCAATTAAAAGAACTTTAACATCACTACTATTCAGGGATCCAAGCATACATCTAATGAATCATTAGTCATTTTCATCCCTTAGACTAATATAAACTTATTCGTACAAAAATTAAGTGAACTATAAGGAACTCCCACATCCTAGGCCTAAACTAGCCTTATAGAGCGTCCCGCGTGCCTTTGGAAACAATGGCTGTTATCTAGGTAAACGGTTTTAAAAATCATGAAACTTTAATATGAGGTAGACATGATCTTCAGAGACATTTTCATGAATGATTCAAAGTCCAATTCAGCTCATATAGTTCTAAATAATTTTTTACAAACTGGGCCCAAAACAGTCAAAATTTCCAGAACGAAATTGAGTAGAAAAAATAAATATTTCTCCAACCAAATGAGACAAAAAAAAAGTATGAAAATTTAATATGTGGTAACCTAGGATGTATTCTACAACTTTCATAGAGGACATGTGTTAGAATTCTGGATCAAAAAATCTGTGGAAAAAGAAAAACGAGGAGTGATCGATGCAGCAAGTCCAAAAACAGATTTTGAATTCCGAAACGTTTTCCAAATATATTTTTGTCGTACAAAGTCCAAAAATTCTGAAATTAAAGTATGTCATAAAACAGCCAATAAGAGACAACTTTCTTGAGAATGACTCATGAAATTTGCATAAGTCATTACAAAATTAGAAAGATTCGGCATTGGGCTAGGATCCGAACCTGCCCTCAGTCCCAGCACAGGTTTAATTCCAAATTCCAACCAATTTTTGGGGAAACTCTCATCATCACATGACAAGCGATCAGTATAGGATAAAAGGAAGGATATCCACTTGTCTCGGGTCATCATGGAAGGCAGTTCGTGACTTGACGAGATGAAGGCGAGGTTGACGGCAGCGGCGCAAGTAGCTGTGACAGAAAGGGACGGTCTTTGCTGCTTCTGCTTGTTGGCTTTCGCTGCGTCTGGTCTGCGGACGTGAGGTGCTGGCGTCGCAATAGAAAGGAAAGGGGAAGGGCTCCTTCGCTGGCTTCTCGTGTCACGGTTGCAACAGAAAAGAGGGAGAGAAGAAATGAAGTTGGACTTGAGAGGGGAGAGGAGTGGACTGAGGTGTGGTAGTCAGTTTGCTCGTTCTGGGTATAGTCGAGAGGTGAGAAGGGGAAAGGAATCGAGGTAGTGGAGGCTGGCGGTGGAATTAAGAGAGCGAGCGACTTTTCTCTGTCTCTCTCTCTCTCTCTCCGGCGGTGATTTTTTTTTTTTTTGGTTGACTCAGCTGCTTCATTTCGTGCCAGCTGGAACCGGCAGCCATGGAGAAGATTCAAGACTCTTCATAGGAAATTTCAAGCGTCTTCGGTTGGTGTAGGGGACGTGGCAACTTGGAAATTCCTAAAGCTATTGGGATATTTGGATCAAAATAGTTTATTGACGATGAGGTATTGGCAGTGACTCTATAATGTAGATGCGTCCTCGTCTGAGGTGAAAATGGCATCGCTCGATGATGATGCGGTGAGAACACGAACGGCGTAGTCCGATGGTGAGCTTGCTAACGTAGTGTAGACCGTCAAACATTTGGGACTCGCTCGAACAAAAAATTCATATGTTAGACAAACTTAGTGGATTTCATTTGTGACTTGAAATTCATGTCAAGCTAGTGTCTAGAATATTGCCGAGATTGGATATGAGGATCAGGTTATGAACTACGCCTAAATTGCAATTTGTGAATCGGAAGATTGGTGAATGAATATAATGTGCTTCTTTCTCAAATTTTATGAATCAATTCCCCTATTTCTCTTTAGCCAAAGGAAAAAAAATTCCCATGCCTCCAACTTCATTATGGAGCACCAGGATTTTAACTAAGTAGTACCATTATGTTTATCACATCACATATTATGCATTTCTTATACATAAGATGTTCAAGGTAATGATAATACAACACAAGGTCATGTCCCAGCCAACATTTGCATGATGCACGTCAATACCAACTTCCCAAAGAGCAAACCACAATATTTGGAAAGCCCAAAAATGTCACAATTCTCTAATTCGTGATGAATGTTTATGGGTTCATCAACTCAAGGACATGGAGAACAAAAATCAACCAAGGCATGACACGAAGCAAAATGTACATCAATAGACTACACCTGACACATCCTTGAACGACAATGGTTTGAGCAAGACGTAAGTCAGAACCTTGGGTCCATATCTGGCCTTCCCATCTTGAGGATTAGTAACTGCCCTATGATTATGAGTACTGTGTAGATATACGGTGATTTCAAGGTTAGTGATGGCTGGAATACTTGTGATTCCGATGACACCAATTAGGATCTTTAGCAGGATCTTTTCTAGGAAATGAATTGTAGCAATCTAATCTGCATGCTCTGCTCCACATCTTGGAAATAAAATCGACAAAATCCTTGTTATTGTACAGACTTTCGGAAAAGCTCAATTGTTAAGCTCTTTCTACATCATATAAGACGACGATCTTTCCAAAAGATTCCAGAGCTACCAATTTAAGTTCAAAAGGAAATTAATGCGCAGTTTGACACCAAGCTTTTGGTGCAAATCATAGCTAATGAGTATGCGCTGCAGGCGTGTAATCCATTTGTTGATCCACGGCTAATTAAGCTAGTGAAAACTCTTCTTTTGGACAAAATGCAACATGAGAGTACTAAAGGGATACTACCTTAGCACTTACAAACCTTTCCCAACCCCCTCTAGAAACAATTATACACAAACAAAACCACCAGACAGCACGAAACTACTACGTAAGGCCCCATGCTTACCAGGTAGAAACAGATTAATGCTAATTGCAGGTCTCATATTTTCTTAAGAGGAAAAGCTAATAAGACTTTCACTTAATACGTTGTTCTTGATATGACTTTCTCTTGAGAAATCTAAGAAAGAGAGTATATATAAAATCGTGTCCCTTCATCAAAGTGACAGAATTTTCCCATCCAGTAACTTGAGAAGAAGGTTCACATTCTTTTCAAAGAAATGACAGTTGTTGTGGCATTTCGCTTTTCTCAGACAAACAGCCCCAGCCCAGGAAATACAAGGAACAAGTCATTTTACATCCACCAGATATGCCCCTAAATGCGCCGTTCTGAGTAGAGCCTATTATTTCTGCTCTTTGATAGTCTGTCATTATGAACATCGAGAACAAAAACTTGGCTCAATCAACTGATTTAAAAGTACACTATCAGTACCAAAAAAAGGAATAGAGGACAAAAAAATTATGGGCGGTACAGATTGGTGTTCCAATCCAATTCTCACGATCTAATGCGAGAAAGGTCATTTTCCACAGGCAACTCCCCATGAGCTCGTAAGTTGAATGGTACAAGTTCAAGAATTCATGAACGAGTTCACCTGATTTACCTAGAGTGCTGGTTTTTTTGCTACAAAACAGCTTTCAAGTAATGGAATATGTGGTGTGACATGATCAGAGGTAGGGAATCTTCTCTCTCTCTCTTTCAATTTGGGGATTTAGGGTTTTGAATTAGGGAGAGACATCAAGATTTTGACGTGAGTTTCCTCTGGATCCTGAGCTTCGTACACAAGTTTTGGCACTGGTAGTGTACTTATCCGACTTACAGACATGATCAGAGGTAGGAACGGGGAAGAACATCAAGAGAAGGACAGACAGAACTTAAGATATACATAAGGTCACTGAGGCTTACCTCCAGCCACCGTGATCAGCTGGATTGTTGTTCTCCATTAAGCTGCCGATGTTGCCTTCCTGGAGAGTTAAAGAAGAAGATGAAATGTGGAAACAGTGGATTCTCCTGGTATATGATATGAACTACAGCCGCCAGGGGGTGAGCTCCAGCACCAGGAAGGTTAATCCGGTCATTTTAGTGGATTGTTAAAATAAAATCATAAACCCCGTAGCATTAGTATTACATGACATAATCCTCCCTTCGACGTGAAAATGATTGTTAATATTTACACCATTAATTGATCAATTAAAATATATCATATCAGTTAAAACTCAAAATTTTATTATGAGTATGATAACGTTCATTTTATTTTTATTTTTTTAATAGAAAGCTTGCAAACAATAAAAGTATCATTGAAAAATGGTGCAATCGGATATTTTATAGTAAGAAAATTGCGAGTAATGCTAATGAACCAAAAGAAATGCATTGTCATTTTTCCAATACCGCCAATTTTTCAGCGACCACCTCATGAAAATCTGTAGCGTGTCGGTGCAGAGTGGGGAAGCAAAGAACTCAAAAAAATGGAGTTCACCCTCAGCGGCAACGCCTTGAAGACCTTCGCCCGCTCCATCACTTGCCTCTCCCGCGTTGGCAACGACCTCCCCATTCAGGCTTCTCTTTCCCAAGCGACTCGATTTCTTCACACGCTTCGTCTTCTCCGTCTCTCTCTCGCCCGCAGCTCGGACGTGTCGCCACTGAAATCCATGTCGATCATCATTCCTCGGCTTCATCCATCAAGTGAAATAGCTACACGGTTGCTTAAAAGTGTTGTTGGAGCAGGCCCGGAAAGATTTGTAGGTAGTTAAAGCAGCTCATCAAATAGGTGAATCAGGCCGGATTTAGATATGATTGAAATTGGTCCAACTAAAATTAATTAATTTAACGTGTATTTGACCTATTTTTCAGCAATAAAATTTTAGTGACTTTTAACAATCCGATCCATATTATTGAAATACATCAATATTTAATTCAATTTACGGAAAATTTATATCTGCCCATAAAAACAACTAAAAACACCAAACTTTGTTCAGAATGACATTTTTACCACAAAATTTTTTTTGTGACACAAAAAACCACAAATTTACCAATTGTGACACATTTATCCCAAACTCTATGACTATAGGCATTTTCTTCTAAATTTTATAATTTTCTTTCCTTTTATGTTTTTCCTTTATCTTTTTTTCCTCTTTTTTTCTTCTTCTCTCTTCCCTCCGCCATGGCCGGCGGAGGGAAGCCAGACTCAAGCAAGGGTCATTGTCGCCAACGACCTCACCTAATGCTAGTAATGGCGACCCTCACCTAATAGCCCTTGCCAGACTCAACGAGGGCAACCCTCACCTATGTCAAGTGAGGGTTGCCCTTCTCAAATCTAGCTGAGGGCCGCCCTCGCCAGAGTTGGGCAAGGCTTGCCCTCGCCAAATCCGAGGAGGGCCGCCCTCACCCGACGCAAGCGCAAGGGCGGCCCTTGCCCACCATCGGCAAGGGTGACCCTCGCCTCAAGTCCGGCTTCCCTCTACCGACCATGGTGGAGGGAAGAGAGAAGAAGGAAAAAAATAATAGAAAAAGAAAAGAATTTTTAAAAGTAAAAGACGAAAATGTCTTATAGTTTGGGGTGAATATGTCATATAGATATAAGTTTGAAATTTTTTGTGTTGCAAAAAAAAAAAAAAAAAAAAAAAGTTTGAGATAAAAATGTTACAATATCAAAATTTGGGATTTTTGGTGTCACAAAAAATTTAAGGTAAAATTATCACATTAGACAAAGTTTGGGGTTTGATACCACAAAAAAAAAATTGAAATAAATTTGTCACACTTGATAAAGTTTGGAGTTTTTAGTGGCTCTTTTCCCGCCTATGTAATCCACTAGAAGTTATAGGGTGGACGTGTTAGCATGTAGGTTGTGGTACACAAAATAGGCCCCAACGGCTAAAAAGCAATACATGGCCCAATTAAAATTGAAATATGGGTATGAGTTAAACCCATTTAAACCCACTTTTAATTGGGCTTTGATTTTTGTAATACTTTTTAACCCACTCATAAAATTGGAGCGGCCTACCATAAACCCAACGCCGCAAATAGGGGTGGAAAATGGGTTGCCTTGTCTCGTGTTAAGGAGGCATTCCCTTGTACTAACGTTTTATTCTCTTGATTAGCCGTGGATTAATAGATGAGTTATGCACTCCTCTGTACATACATAGGTCAGACTTCTGCAATGCATGGAGGCATTACTATTAGTTGCACTAGAATCGTGGCATCATACCATGCATTAAATTTCCTTCTAAACTTAAGTTTTGGTAGTTCTAATGTGTTTATGCGAGTATATTGATGTTCATCATAGACCCACATCTTGATAGCTTTTGGAAAAATTGCCGTCTTTGTATGATGCATATTTTGGCGTAAAGAATGAAAAAGCTTTTCTGAAAGATTATTGTCAAACATATTATCAAGTACAAGTGTAAAATGTCATAAAAGGTGAAAGCTAGTTTGTTAAAGAAACTCGTAATAGTAAAATTATCAATAGTATGCTCATTTTAATTTCAAGATAACATGTTGTAAAATAATTTTTAACTAATATATGTTATTTTTTAATATAACTCATAATGGGACAATATTAATTTAGCCTGTTGCTACGGTAAAGTGACAACCATTACTCATTGTGTGAATAACATTGACGATGCAGGTTATTCCAAATATAATTGATAATATCAAACTATAAACAATTACGATTAAAAACAACGCATATGAATCGTAGGCTGATTATTCTGAATTTTAAATACAGCTCATCTCATAACTTTGTTTAACTTCATTTAATAATAACTTAGTTGAACTATTACAATGATATTAGCTAAATAAAAATTAAAAAGAAATTATTATAAAAGAATGTAAATGAGGCATATATCAACCGCTGAAATAATTTGAGACACTCCAGAAAAAGGTCAAGGTCGAGGACTATTACCAATAAATCTTACTTTTCAATAGATTTACAGCCACTAAATACACTATTGAGTAACCACTGGGGTTTGCTTTAGTGGTCACAATTCCCACATGGGAAGGAAAAGGTGGGGAGTTTGAATCATCATCTTCTCAAGAGGGTTGGGGTAGAAATGATTTAACTTTAGGTGTGGGTTTCACTCTCACACCTTACAGAAAGGTAAAGCAAAAGTCTAAGAATATGAGTAAGAGTACAAATAGAGTAGAATCAAGTTAGAAAAAAGAACCAACCAAAAGAGTAAAGTAAAACCAAGGTAGAGCAAAAGTCTAAGAATAAAAGTAAGAGTAGACAAAACTTGGGGGTACAAATTGGAGTTCCAACACACCTATCTATGATTTTCTTGTGATCAAACAAGACATGAAGCATGTAGTCTACCGATATACATTCTGCTTGATGACATGCCTTGCCTGATTCTCATTCCCTCTATTCTAATGTTGATACTCCCATTCGAATTCCAACCCAAGGATTAATTGGAAAATGGTGATAATTTTCGATTTTCGTAATGTTGTTGTGTGCTCTTTGGGAAGTTTGTTTTGATGCATGTCTTGCCAATTCTAGCTTGGACACAAAACTCATGTTGTACTATTATTATCTTAAACACTTTCTATATAACATTGCAAAAATATATGATGATGATGGAGACAATGGTCCTACTTAGTAAAAGTAGGAATGATTTAACTTCAGATGTGGGTTTCGACTCCACACCTTATAGAGAGGTAAGACAAAAGTCTAAGAATATGAGTAAAAGTAGGAATAGAGTAGAATTGAGAAAAAATAAAATAAAATAAAGTAGAACCGAGGTAGAGCAAAAGTCTGAAAATAAAAAGTAAGAGTAGGAGTAGAGTAGAACCGATCAAAAGAAAATAGAGTAGAACCGCTCTTGTATACATGGTCTACTCCAGGAGGCTTAAGTCACTAGGGAGGAGAGAGAGAGAGAGAGAGAGAGAGAAGGAAAAGAGAACAAAACTTGGGGGTACAATTTGGAGTTCCAACACATCAATCTATGACTTTCTTGTGATCAAATAAGACATGGTGTGTGCAGTCTACCAATATACGTTATGCTAGATGTGACATACCTTGCCTGATTCTCATTCCCCACGTTCTAATGTTGATACCCCCATTTGAATTCTAACCCAAGGATTAATTGGAAAATGGTGATAATTTTTTTATTTTCCTAATGTTGTTGTGTACTCTTTGGGAAGTTTGTTTTTATGTGTGTCTTGCCAATTCTAGCTTGGACATGAACCTCATGTTGTACTGTTATTATCTTAAACACTTTCTATATAACATTGCAAAAAGATATGATGACGATGGAGAAAATGTACCTACTGAATTAGGACTCTGATGCAATTCAATGAAATTGGAGAAACAAATATCTTTTTCTTCCTTCCTTTGGCCCGAGAGAAATAGGGGAATCAATTCAAATAATAAAGTCTAGATATATATATATATATTTTTAAATAAAGAAAAAATCTTGGGGTACATCTTGGTGTTCCGCACTCCCCATCTATGAGTTGCTCACGCTCAAACAAGACAAGGTGCAAGCATACAAAATTTCTTGTGATTTGTTTTGAGCTTTTGAGTGTCCCCATTTGACTCTTCCTCTTAATGGACTAGGCCCATCTCCTAGGAAATCTCTATTTCCCAACCTTTTAGCATGTACACGACAGAAACAAAAAATTCCTAGTCATCGAAGTCTATCTACATATGTCTATACTCAGATTGAAGCAAAATTACTCCATCTTACTTTTCAAATTTTTCGAAATATGCCTCAACATACAAAATGTCACACATCTCCCTTTTCTAATGTGATTCCACTTTGTTCGCAAATGAGTAAATCTTTCATTAAAGAATTTGGGGCCAGTTACTTCCCACTCTCGCATGCATGCTTCCTTTATGCCAAGTTTGGTGGTTTTCATTTGTGACTCGAAGTTTAGGTCAAGATACTATCTAGAATATTGTTGAGGTTGGATATGAGGATCGGGTTATAAACTACGTTAAAATTGCAATTCGTGGATTGAAAGATTAGTGAATGAGGACACTGATTTTTTCTCAAATTTTATGAATCAATATCTTATTTCTCTCTAGCCAAAGGAAAAAAATCCCGTGTCTCCAACTTCATTGTATTGCACTAGGATCTTAATTAAGTAGTATCATTGCCTTCATCAAATCACATATCATGCTTTCCAATATATAAGATGTTCGAGGTAATAATAGTACAAGACAAGGTTCGTGTCCCGAACATAAGCACGATACACATCAACACCAACTTCCCAAATTGCAAACCACAATATTAGGAAAATCGAAAATGGTCACAATTCTCTAATTCACAATGAATGCTTATAGGTTCATCAACGCAAGGATGCGGAGAATGAAAATTGGCAAAGGCATGACTCGAAGTGGAATGTACATCAGCAGACAACACTTGACACATCCGAGATTAACAACAATGCAAGCGGACATAAGTCAGAACCTTGGGTCCATATTTTTGCCTTCCCATATTGAGGATTAGTAATTGCCCAATGATTGTGAGCACTATGTAGATACACACGATGGTTTGAAGGTTAGTGATGGCTAGAATACCCATGATTCCAATGGCACCAATCATAATCTTTAGCAAGATCTTCTCCATGAAATGAATTTTAGCAATTTGACCTGCATACTCTACTCTAGGTCTTGGAAATGAAATCAGCAAACCATTTGTTAGTGTACAGTCTTTTGGAAAGCTCAAGTTTGAGTTGTTTTTGCATCACATTAGAGGGCAACCTTTCCAAAAGATTTCAAGAACAACGTATGACACCAAGCTTTTGGTGCAAATCATAGCTAACGAGTGTATGCATTGCAAGAGTCTAACCTACGTATCCACTGGAGGATTATAGCCCATCTATAAAACTAATTAAGTTAGAGAAAAACTCTTCTTTTCAACAAACTGAAACATCAGAATATCAGGGATACCTCCTTGACACCTATAAAATTTTCAATTTTCATAACCTTCTCTTACAACACTTTTCACCCAAAAAAAAGAAAAAAAAAGAAAGACCACCCAGTTGCACAAAACTGCTAGGTAAGCCCCCTGTTTACGGGTAAAAGCAGAGTAAAGCTAACTGGATGTCTTCTCTTTTTTAGGAGGAAAAGCTAAGAAGACTTTCAATTAATTCGGTGTTCTCAGTATGAGTTTCTCGACTGACCCGACTCTCACAATCTAACACGATAAACAGGCCATTTTCTACGGACAAGTGAAAGATTCCCATCGGCTATGCAGGTTTCTTCGCCATAAAGC
This sequence comes from Eucalyptus grandis, assembly GCF_016545825.1. NCBI lineage: Eukaryota > Viridiplantae > Streptophyta > Magnoliopsida > Myrtales > Myrtaceae > Eucalyptus > Eucalyptus grandis. The sequence goes on from NC_052619.1 coordinate 63,535,708, forward strand.
TGCATTCACATAATGTATATGCCATGTGTCATGATCCGAGACAGAAACAGAAAAGAATATCAAGATATTTCCATGAGTTTCCTCGGAATCCTCAGACTTACTGACGGAGCTGGGCTAACAGAGCTTTTAAATATTTTTAGGGTTGCTGAGGCTTACGTCCGGCCACCGTGATCAGTTGGACCGTTGTCCTCCGTTAACCTTTCGAATTTGCCCTATCTCTCCTTCTCTTTCCTGCAAATGTCGTTTCTTTGAGTGTTTGCGGATTGCTATCTCGTGAACGAAGTTCTTCAGGAGATTAACTAGTGTGCGGCGAACGCTTGTGGGTATTTTCGTGTGGGGCCTCCCGTTGACGATTTGATGACCATTGCTTTTCTCTTTTTTTCTTTTTGTGATCGCCTTTGCATTTGCCACCTCTATTTTTATTTGTGTTAATATATCCAGAGTTTTGTTCTTTTAAAAAAAAAGACAAAAAATGGAAGAATATGAGTGTTTGATCTCAAAACAACGTTACTTATCTTTTTCTTTCGAATAGAGGCAACTCTTCAAATGGTTGCAAAAAAGAATAAAGGCCAACCTTTCAGGAAAGGTTATAAAATGAACAAGTATGTTTCAAAGGTTATGTTGAAAAAACATTAAAAAAATCAGAATTAAATAAATAATAAATAATAATTAACCATAACTTTTCGTGAATAGTCACACTGTTTCAACAAGACTTTATAGTTAATTTTTATAGAAATAATCCGAATATTTTCAATAAATAAAAATAATGATCGTTAGTTAATGCCAAATCTCGTCCACATGCACACTCACATCTTTTCGATGTGAAACAAGACACCTCTTCATTTGTTTTATAAACAAATTACCAACAGAAATTACCCAAATAATTTTGGTAAACTAGTCTTAAAAGCACAATACTTATGACAAAATCGAAGCATCGTTAATCTGGTCAGTTACCTTATTAAATTTGTTTTCTATATAAGGAAAAAGTATTTAATAAAATCCTAAACTTATTGTATCGTACCAATTTAATCTCGAACCATTGAATTGGACCAATTTAGTCTTAAACATTTTCATATTAGTATCAATTCAGTCAATTTGACCAATTTAGATTGGAAATTGCTAACATGAACGCCAAACATCTTACATGATGACTAGCGTGACATGGAAAAAATTTTAATTTTAAATATTTTTTCAATTTTTTGTTAATTTTTTTCTTTTTCCTTTTTTTTATTGTCATCTTCGTTTCTTTTCTTTCTTTTTTTCTTTCCCTTTTTATTCTTTCCTTTCTCTTTCTTTTTTCTCTTATTACCCTCTACCAGTCGCTTGCCGGTGAAGGTCACCGGCTAGTAATGTGGGCAAGGGCCTAGATACCCTCACGAGCCATTGGCGACGATTGAAGAGGGGACCCTAGGCAAGGGGCTTCGCTACCATTGCCAAGGGCCTCAAGCAAGGGTCCCCTATCAAGATCTAGTGAGGGGCATCCTTGCCTAGCCATCGCTAGCGACCTTTGCCAACTTTACGACTGGCAAAGGATAATACGAATAAAAAAAAAAAAAGAAAGGAAAGAAAAAAGAAAAGATGGAAAGCAAAAAAAAAAAGAAAAATAATAGTAAATTTTAAAAAAAGAAAATTAAATAACGTGTCCACATTAGTGACAGTTGTGCTATGGGATGATCAACATCTACATCAACATTTTGTGGCCCAAATTGACCAGATGGACTGAATTACCACAAGTGTAAAAGAGGTTTAGAATTAAATTGGCATAATTAAAAGTTTTATGATCAAATTTGTTTTCTAATGCAATAGATTTATGACTAATTTGATATTTTTCCCTTCTATACAGCTTGCTCAAATAAGCTCCATGCTCCGTTCCACACCTAGAAAATTAAAATCAACTGTAAATTATAGAATTACGAGAGGGTAACGGTGCATTCCTCGCTTCACCCCCGAACCGACCATGAAGTTATTTGTGGAATACCGGATGACTTGTTCGTTAAGTTTTGAAAAATCAAAAGAAAGCAAGTGGCAATTTGGAGAAAAATAAATCTATATGGGTGGGACCTTCTCGAGGCCATCCACGATGTGCCTTAATTTTTTAATTCGCAAAAAAAAAAAAAAAAATTATCAACACGTGGATAAATACTTCTAACTCCATCACTCTCAAAGGATGGACAGAAATCATGATGATTTACATTTACATTATTATGTATCATTCTAGCTACATAATAATATCTAGAACTTGCTTACAGTAATTTGTATTTTTTTTTCGCACATCTTGAGGGGCGTCTCCTTTGCCTTTTTTGAACCTTAAACATCTAAAATTTTCATAATAGATAATTATTGACATGAGTATGAATATTCATATGTGATTTTCTCATGATCTTTTAAAATCTGAATAATATTTTAGAATTAACATAAAAGTACAAAATACTTTTAACTTTTTGATTAGTCTAGACAAACAACCATAATTTGAATTGGCATATCAGTCAACTAATATAATTTAAATTAAATGTAATTTGCATCACGAAATCAAAGACACTCATAGCAGGCACTCCGTATGTGATCAATATATGATTCATATGTGATCAATATATGATTCACATCCAAAAAAACAAAGCGATGTATTGCAGATTGTAACTGATATTTTCCCGCGGCCTCTGAATCGTGCCGACTGTATTAGATAGCGGTTTTCTGTATCTCTCCTCCGTGTATTTCTCAAGAACATAGAGAGCCTCTTGAAGGAGGAAGAAAATGGATCAGAGGTTGCAGAGGCTCTTGCTGGACCTTTTTGCTCGAAAGTATCATCAGATCTTTGCCACGAACTATGCGAAGGCAGCCCGGTTTTATTGTGCAAACTCGTTCCTACACTTCAACGGCAAGAAGATCCTGGGCTACAAGAGAATCCTCACCAAATTCAGCAACTTGGAGTTCCAGCAATGGTGGCACAGGATCATCTCCATCAATGCCCAGCCCTCCGGCATCCTTGCAGCGTGCTCGTCTTCATCAATGGCGATGTCATCTGTGTGCAAGCATTCGTTTGAAGAAGAGGTCTCGCTTTCTACTTTTCTTTTTTATTATTTTGTTCTATTTTCTTAAATATTTATATTTATATTATCCACGGGTATACCTTCTTTCTTGGTTTGGTCCATGCCTTAGTGGAATTTTTTGTACTTTTTTTTATTTTTCATGTATCGGGGGAGCAAGGACTTCCTCTTCCGACCCCTTCCGGGGAGCAGTTCGCCTTCACTCTCCTTGAGGTTGGTTTGGCTCTCTCCCTCTCCCTTCTATTTTGCACGCAATGCGGGTCAAAGAATCAGTGGTTAGGGAGGGAGCACCCGTCTCCCTCTCCCTTCATTTTTATTATCTAAATTGCGGGTCAAAGAATCTTTTACAGTGGTTAGGGAGGGAGCACCCATCTCCCTCTCCCTTCTATTTTGTCTTTTTTATCCTCTCCAATCGGGTCAAAGAATCAGTGGTTAGGGAGGGAGCACCCATCTCCCTCTCCCTTCTATTTTGCACGCAATGCGGGTCAAAGAATCAGTGGTTAGGGAGGGAGCACTCTTGTGTCACAGCAAAAAGTTTTTGTAGCTAAAGGGCTGTGCCTTTTCGATGAGGATCTTCTATACAAATGAGGAGAGGGCACCCTTCTTATACTTGAGGCCCTCAGATTATAACCATTGATAAAGTTTTCATCCAGCGGATGAGATCGTACCATCCAACCTACCAACTACCGACACTAATGGTAGGAGAATTCTAGACCTTCGCTCAATTACCGTATCGCCCGCCCTTGGAACGTTCGGGAAGATTTCCAACAAGAGAGCTTCCGGAACGTTCCAAGGGCGGGCGATACGGTAATTGAGCCAAGGTCTAGAATTCTCCTGTCATTAGTGTCAGTAGTTGGTAGGTTGGACGGTATGATCTTGTCCACTAGATAAAAACTTGATCAATGATTGTAATCTAAACTAGATAAAAACTTGATCAATGATTGTAATCTAAGGACCTCAAGTATAAGAACTAGCACCCTCCCCTGATTTGTATCCATCCAACCATTTCAATAATCAAAGGCTCATTTCTCTTCCAGAACTTCTCTCTCTAGAAACTTTCTCTCTAGTGAGCAATCCAAAAGAGCTTGAGACATTCTCTCTCTAAAAAATTTCTCTCTAGTGAGCAATCCAAAAGAGCTTGAGACATCAGTGAATTGAGAGTTAATTTTGTAATTAAAACACCCTGTCTTTTGCTTAATCAGTATGCACTAGTGATTTGACCTCCTTCATATATAGGAGTTTAGACAAGCCTTGTTTGATGACTATAGGTGATTCAGTTGGTCGATAGCAGGAGATGTTATCACCACTTTCTTTACTCTTCTTCACCAGTGTCGCATCTTAGATGTCGATGACTATGACAGCCTTTTCTCTTTGGCTTATTTTTTCCTGCCATTACTCTTTGTCTCCTCGTCAGGAAGGTTAATAGACACCGGACGATAAGGATGACATTACAGATATGCCGAATGCCTTCTGCAGTGACAATTGAACCTGTCAAGGTCCCTGACCATGATCAGCAAATGCAAGACAATCAGGATGGCATCAAGAGCTTTGTTAACTCCAGCAACATCCTCCTCTAACACAAATCTTGATATTTGTGAGCGGTTCATCAAGGTTTTGAAATGATGGAACAACTACGGAGACATTAAGTTCTTTTTCATGGAAGGAAATGAAGACTGCAATATGGCAACTTTTATTCGCCAAGTTGGCAGCTTGGCAAATCAATCCTCAATGTGGGGCCATAATAGAGTAGCAGCCAAGGTTTCGAAATGATGGAACAAATATGGAGACATTAAGTTCTTTTTCGGGAAAGGAAATGAAGACTGCAATCTGGCAACTTTAATTTGCCAAGTTGCTAACTTGGCCATCGAAATCAATCCTCGATGTGGAGCCATAATAGAGTAGCTGGGTGGCTAGAGTCAAAGGCGAAGTAGTATTGACTGCCAAAAAAGGCGATGATTAAGCGTGGTCCATCGGTGCGGCAAGAGTGACGAGAGAGCGTTTGGATTTCGGCGATCAGAGCGTTCTTGGAGGGGGAGGTGGGCAACGAGACATCTGGGATTTTAGGTTACGTTTAGTCGTTCGGATTTCTAATCGGGATAGGACTAAATAGGATAAAATCGTGAATTTTTTTATATCATATTCATTGTTTGGTAAATTACAGTATTAAAGTCGGATATATTCACATCATATCATATACATTTTTTTGATATAAATGGCATATCATTATAAATGAACATAAATGTTCATAAACAAAGATGGTGAAAATCTCTTGTAACACTATTCCTTAATTTATTTTTATTTTATATTTCCTCTTTTTTATATTATTTTCTTTATTATTTCTTTTTTCCCTTTTCATCATTCTTTAATAAAATTTTATCAAATAGTAAACTATAATAACATACCTATAATACACAAATACCTAAAATATATCATTAATATAAATATTTAATTTATAGATTGAATGTTTATTATGGGATAGAATTAAAGTTGAATATATAAATTAAAATATGATTAATTTAAAATTATTTTTATTTCTTATTTCTTAAATTAGAATATAAATATTATTTATATTGAAATATAATTTCAATTTTGTTAATTTAATAAGTTTGTTAATCAAGAAAATAACTTTCCTATTATGAATATTAGAAATCATATCCACATTTATCCCATCTCCTTCATGGGATAATTTTATTCTATCTATGTCCCTAGTATATCCGATTTTATCCTATCTTGAGTGAGCACCAAACGGAGGATAAGATCATATCCCGAATTTTATCCCGACTGCCAAACGTAATCTTAGGTTTACAGCGGTTTTGTTTTCGATAAGGAATCGTTGGGTCTCTCGGGTACATATGAAGAGAAGGGGAAGGATTTTTTTATTAAAAAAAAAAACCCGACCCAACCCGAAACCTGGTCTGTCCGTTGACCCGACTGATTCCGAATTAATAAGAAACTCTCGAAGCAGCGCTAGGGCTTTTTATCTTGGGGTTACCGTCTGAATCGCGTGCACAAAGCGAGGAGGAGGAAGAGATGTGGAGCATCAAGCCAGAAGACAAGGATCTGATAGAGAAGGCGAAGCGGTTCATGGAGAAATACTACAGGACGTTCGACGCGAACCGGGCGGATTTGGTCAACCTGTTCCGGGAAGAGTCGGTGCTGGCCTTTGAAGGCCAGCAGATCAAGGGCAAGGAGGCTATCCTCGCCAAACTTACCTCCATTCCGGAGTGCCACAACGAAATCGCCGACTTCAACTGCTTGCGCCACCGCACACCCGGCAGTATGCTCGTCTGGGTCTGCGGCCAGACGTGGGTAGGCGGCACCAAGGACAAGGCGGACGCCGTCCTTACAAACCAGGTCTCTCTCTCTCTCCCTCTATTGATTTTTTGAGATGAAGGAGATGTTGGGCATTTTTGTTGTTGATTTAACATCGGCCACCACCACTGTTAGCAGAGACTATCCGTCTTGTCTGTAGCGTAATGGAAAGGAATTGTATTGTTGCTCCGAAGATGAATTTGTTTAAGAAAAAAGCTAAATAAATTTAACCTTTTTCTAAGTTGTTATTTCTGGTCAACTGTTTGCAATTTCCTATCGATCAATTGATTAATCGATTAATCAATCCTCCTGCGCATAAATTCTGAGAGTCTGACCCTGATTCTTTGCCTTTTTCAAATGTTCCATCTGATGCCAACATCACTAGGAGGCTTTTACGTAGGAACACAAATTTGGAGGCCCTTTGATCTCAACAAGCTTCGGACCTCATTGGCAGCACCACCAATGTCCGCCTCAGCACCGGCACCAGCATCTGTCTTGGCACTGCCCATGTCTACCTCGGCATCAAGTGAGTCCGCCTCGACACTACCCATTTCCGCCTCGGCATCAAGTGAGTCCGCCTTGGCACCGCCCATTTCCGCCTCAGCATCAAGTGAGTCCGCCTTGGCACTACCCATTTCCATGATGAAAATTTTCACCCTGGGACCGCCCATGTCGACGATGAAACATCCCTAGGCTTCAGTCTGATCATTCTAGTCTCTATTTTATTTTCAATGTATGAATGCAGTCCTGCTTGATTGCAAGTTGTGGTCGTGGTTAAAACGTATTTCTATCTCTATATAAATATAAATATAAATATATATAAATAAATATATATATATATATATGTGTGTGTGTGTGTGTGTGTCACATGTGTGTGTGTGTGTGTGTGTGGAATTTACGTTGAAACACGTTTTGACATGGGTTTATCAATTTTTTTTTTATTTTTGTTATTGTCACCAATTTTGACATCATGTTATCTGGGCTTGTCATCAAATGAGCATTGTAATAAGGGTTAATTTCATGAAATACCCCAAATTGATATATTTGTAACAAATTTATTCTAAACTAATTTTTTGATCACCAAAAATCCCAAACCACTACACCTATGACAAATTTATCCTAAATGACCACATAAAACTCTAAATTGGTACACTTACAAAAAAATTTCCTCAAATTAATTTTTTTTACCACAAAAAAATTCTAAATTAATATATTTGTAACAAATTTACCCTCCATTAAATTAAATTAATATCACAAAAAATCAATAATGACAAACAAAGAGTAAAATCTCAAACAACAAAATTTAATGGAAACTAATACATGAATAAGTGTACCAATTTGAGGCAAATTTGTCAAAAGTATACCAATTTGGAGTTTTTGGTGATAAAAAAAATTAGTTTGAGATAAATTTGTCTTAAGTGCATCAATTTAGTGCTTTTCATGGTATTAACTCTAGTAATAATCACCCATCCACGGGTAGTTGCATTGGTTGAGTAACCCTCCCTCATCGGTGAGATCAAGAGTTCGAACCCGTAGTATTCGTCAAACTAGACAAAAGAAATGTGGCTGAAAATTTAACTTAAAATCTTATTGAGAAAGACTAATAATATAAATTTTTGGTACTCCCAAAATCATAAAGGACGTGTTTGAATATATTTGTGATATGTTTGTTTTACGAAAAATGGATTATTTGATGAAAAACCTTTCGATGGAAAATTTTCCATTCATTTATTTTTCTAAATAACATAAGCGATCATTTTTCAAAAAATATTTCCTTAATCATCCATTTTCTGTGAAATATATGCACCCTAAGTTTCATCACAATTTTTATTTTTATTTTTTAAAAGTATATGGTGTGCCCTAATTTTTTTCCCATATTAATTTATCACAATTTCATAGCTTACTTTCTTAAAAATGTATCTATTTTGACATATACAAGCTCTAGTTAGATAAATGGATTCCAAAGTCGCACGATACCTCTTCCAAGTACGGACAAATGTGGATACTAAATCTGTCCTCTCTATTTGGTAGAGGATTGAACTACAAAGACTTCTGACCCAACAAAAACTACAAAGACTTCTGATTTGCACACATTTTGAGCTTGGGACATGCTTCATCTGTGGTGCTAGAACTTGGGAACTCTCCCTTTTCACTCCTTCCATCACCGATTAATTGAAATCTTAAGTTGTGCAATTCACCTGGATCTTTCTGCATTTTCACAACGCAAAAACTCGTTAATAAGCAAGATACACGAATTTACTAGTCAAATGCAGCTTTCGTTTTACAAAATCATTCATATCATATGCAAAAGGAAAACAACCCCCATGAAAGCATCGGAATGTGAAGGAAACTACGTATTTAGAGGGATGAATAATTACCGGAAAGCCGGAGGAGGACTGAGAGCTATGCGCCGGCAGCAGATGAAAGAAGGCACAAGGCGGGACCGTGGATTGGGGATTTTAAACGGGACAGAGCTTAAACTCCAGTCCTATCCATGACCGGCAGCGGGCCGGCCCAGGCCCAAAATCCCCCTCTGCATGGGAACATTGAGAACAATTAAGCCATACTATAGAAATTATATTTATGGCCCGTGCTAATTTAATAGATTATCCATAGAGTGAGCGCCAGTTAATTACTACTATATAAAACAAATCCAAATGAGGATTTCAATTTTTATAAAAAAAAAAAAAAATTTATGTAATGCTTATGTCCATTTGTTAGATATATCATAGTGACATAGCTCAACAAAATGGACAAAATTGCAACATAAATATACGTAAGATAATAATACTTTAGATATCTTACTAGCATTGAATTTAATCTTACAATCATTTTAATTTTATACCTATGTTAATTTTTATTTTTGTATTTATCTCTCTCCACCCATGTAAATGTTTTCATCACATGCATGTGTAGAGGTAAGCATGGTCCGAATGAGCGGTTCCTACCTTGGAATCGAGAATTGCCAATTGGTTCCATGATGGCCGGTTCAGTCTCGTTCTCAAGTAGATCCATCAAACTGGTCCCATCAAGCTTCACACACTTAGTGCAACATTTTCCAATAAGCAAAAGTAAAGTAAAAAGAATAAATAACATTCCTATCCTTAATAACAAGACAAGTAAAAAGATCAGACTCATACTAAAATTTGAGAGTTGATGCCGTGAGTTGATGGGCGTTGAGCTTGTGAGAGAGATGACTTATATGAGGTGAGAATGAGACAAGATGAGCATTCAGTTAATGGGTGTCAAGCTTCAAATTAGGGATTTTAGGGTTTTCATTTTTCTTAATTATTTTTTGTTGGAAAAAATTTCTTGAAAATTAAATGTACATATTTATATATGACCGGTCCGGTCTAGGTGGATGAGTATGCAATTCCACACTTAGAATCGAGAACGGATAGGTACCCACTAGTTCCTGATTTTTTTTGCACAACCCCATGTTTTTGTGTACTCTTTTTATACCATGGGAATAAAGCAACCTTTTACATGGATTTAAGAACCCAAATCACAATCGATTTGATACGTAATTTATTATCATGAACCAGCCTCAAAAGCACAACGATAACGATCAAAACTATATGTGGGATGCTATAAATTATATTAAACTAACAATGTGTGGATCCGAAATGAAAGAATAGTGAATGAGCGCATGGGATTTTTTTGTATATGCTCTCATTTGCCCTGTTTCTGTTTGGCCCATAGGAAAAGCTTGCCCTATTTCTCCGATTTCCTCCATTTCTGAGTTCTGTTTACTAGTAATGCAACTCCATGAGTTTTATCTTACCAATTCAACTCGATCCAAAGCGCAAGTAATGGACCTAAACGCACTTAGGACTTAAAACTGAAACTGGCACTCTAGCAAAAGGATTAAACTTGCCTTACAGGGTAGGGGATGGTAGGAACTCACCGAGATATGCTTAAACTAACTCAAAGTACACTTAACTGGAGACGACATTGCGCCAGAAAGGATTGTAATCATCATCAGAATTTATTTTGCTATTACGTAATAGGTGTTCAGGGTAATAGTACAACACAAGGTTCATATCCGAGCCAACATTGGAAGGTTCCCGAGCAAATCAACCAAATCACCATATCTGAAAAGCCAATCCTTCAATTCACAATGAACCGAAGTAGAAATACCAACGTTAGGTCCCAGACAATCATAACCAGCTCAGGCCAGTCGCTATGTAGAGCGCATATCAAGAGAGCACACTCAACACATCCAAGCATAGCAGCAGCCATCCAAGAAAAGACGAGTTGGAAATCTAGGTCAATATCCTGTCTCCTCGTCAGGAAGGTTAATGGACACCGGATGACAAGGATGACATTATAGATATAGCGAATGCCTTTTGCACTGAAAATTCCTGACCATGATCAGCGAATGCAAGACAATATCAATAGCTCTGTTAACTCCATCAACATCCTCCTCTAGCAGAAACCTTGATATAGAATCAGCAAATAATTGGTTAGACAATCTGTCTTTCACAGAAGAATAAGGATCAAGAATAGGCATATAAAAGATTAACAAAGAAAAACATGTGAGCGGTTCATACTTGCACCAAGGTTTCAAAATGATGGAACAAATACAGAGATATTAAGAAGTTCTTTTTCACTAAAGAAAATGAAGACTCATTCTGGCAATCCTCCAACTGCAGGCTCACGTTCTTTCCAACCCAGGATATTAAAAAGGAAATGGCAGATTACACTTTCCCCAACAAACTCAGTTGTTTTAATGTTATGCATACCTGGAGAGGGATTATTCGTTGGCATGAGTCCTACCGTATTCAATTAGAGAATGAATGTCATAAAAAAATTTTGAGTCACAAAAACAGGGGTCAATGAGTCAAAAAGACAAGCTCGGTTGAATAGGCATATAAAAGAATTAACAAAGAAAAACATGTGACCGATACATAAGGTTTCAAAATGGAACACACACATAGACATGACGAAGTTCTTTTTTCACGAAAGGAAATGAGGACTACATTCTGGCAACAAACTCAGTTGTTTTAATGTTATGCATACCTGGAGAGGGATTATTCGTTGGCATGAGTCCTACCGTATTCAATTAGAGAATGAATGTCATAAAAAAATTTCAGTCACAAAAACAGGGGTCGATGAGTCAAAAAGACAAGCTCAGTTGAATAGGCATATAAAAGAATTAACAAAGAAAAACATGTGACCGATACATAAGGTTTCAAAATGGAACACACACATAGACATGACGAAGTTCTTTTTTCACGAAAGGAAATGAGGACTACATTCTGGCAATCCTCTGACTGCAAGGTCACGTTCTTTCCAACCCGTGATATTCGGATTTCACTTTCCTCAGACAAACTCAGTTGTTTTAATGTTATGCATACTTGGATTGTTCCTCACATGAGTCATGGATATCATGAAAATTTTTCAATCACAAAAAACAAGGGTCAATGACTCCAATAAACGTTCGTACTTTCGGAGGGATTTATACTCACCGAATACACTCTGTTCTGAGGAATGAGCACGGTCGACAATGGACATGATCAGAGATGGGATCTGGATATCAAGATTTGGCATGATTTTACTTGCAATTCTCCAACTTTCAAGACCTTCGTGCTGGGCTACATTGCTCAAGACATGTTTGTGGTTGATGACGCTTACCTCCAAGCGAAGTGCTCGGCCAGGTCGATGCCCTCCGTTAACCTCCAGACTTTGCCGAATCTCTCCTGTTTTTCCTGAAAACGGGTTTCGGGTTCTTTCGGAGTTGCTCTTCTCAACGGAAGGCCTTGAACTTCCGGGTCGGCCGTCCGTTTATATCAACAGAGTGCATCCGGGTCGCGCTTTTGCGTTTGAGTGGGTCCTTCAGACGTTGGGATTCTTTTTGCGCACTTGGATGTTTTTGACCTCTGGAGTCGCGCTTTGGGATTACCATTGCGCACTTCAGATGTTTTGACCTCTGCTCGCCTCCAATTGCTCATGCGATATTTGAATGTGAACACAAACAAGCTCCATCCCTCATTGGATATGATTTATACTAAAGGCATGGTATTATACCTCACGTTGAATTTTCTTTTGGAATTTAGACTTGCGGTTCAGGTTGTGTTCATGTGAGTACATGTAGCTTGTAATATTAAGAAGTACGCAATATGTTCATTTTAAATTCGTAACCTGCCGTTAGAAAAAAGTTGTTGTCTTTTATGATATTTAGAAGGTTCAAATCCTTACATCTCGTATTTCATGTGTATTGCCCGATTTACATATGAGGAAGTATTAGACATGTTTCGTTTTTTGAAGTACTTGATAAGTGTGCCTAATAAACGAGCCGAAGACACAGTCCCTGATAACTTGAGCTTCCGCAAAAGATTGCTGTATAAAGAAGTGTTTTTGTCATTTTAATTCCTCGTACATCAAAACGTGCAGCTCAAAATGCTAAAATGAATAACCAACAGCTCGATTCCACGGAGGAGTCCTTAATTCAAGCCAGTAGGGACACGTATACCCATAGCGGTCCGACCAACATTGCCAGAACACCCGCCATAAGTACACCGTGGTCAAAATCGCTTGGCAAAAAATAAGGTGGGAGATATTTGTACCTGGGTTTCGACTTTTTCTTTTAGTGAGTGCGGCCTTTCTTGATACTACTTAAAGAGATTTTCTGAAGATATTCACTTACGGTTAATCATATCATTATCCCAATGATTACCTTTGCTTCGCTTAGCATTTCATTTGAATTGATATTGAAAACTAGTCACATGGCTTGCGAGTTTACCACTAATTGATAGACCAATGGCTCCATTTAGTAATTTCTCTTGAATATATATTTTTTCATTTCACGTCAGCACTACTTGTACATCTTTGGTGCTTAATAAGCATATTTAGTCTATATTTGATTAGTTATCGGGTAACTGGAGATTAATTTATAAAAATCCGTTCCATAAATAGAAAAGTGAAATTATATTACCAGACAGATTTTTGTTGAAAATATGTTTTGAGGAATAGAGAAATAGAGAAATGGAGAAACAAAATAATTATCATCCATGCCCTAAAATATTTAGCCTTTCTAATTTTGAAAAAAAAAATGAGAAATGAAAACTCTTTTCATCATTTACACTTGTCACCACTTGCCACCCACCCATCACCCATGGGACACCAAAACGCCCGCCATTGGCGCCTAGCACCAACCGCCAGCCATTGAATGCCGGATGTCGGTTGCGCCATCGGCCACCGCCTCCTCCCCTTAGCTACCAATTGCGGGTCACCGGACGCCACCCCTCGCCACCCATCGCCAACCACCAAATGCTAGTCGCCAAACATTGGACACCTTCCACTACTACTCGGGAGGGAGAAATTTTGTGTCGTTATTAAATGAATTTCTAATTCAAAAACAGAAATTTTATAAAGCTATCAAATACGTAATTTTGCTCAAGAAACTTGGCTAAAGAATACAAATAGAAAAATCAATTTCTAGTTAGAAATTACTTTCTGAAATAAAATGATTATTATATGTGCATTTATTAGTGTTGGACCTTTAAAATTAAAAAAAGAAAAAGAAAAAGAAAGAAAGCATAGAGATTATTTAAATAGGAGATTGATATATAAATGACATGAGTCAACTCGCTTTTCTATGGTGAGGTACGAAGCATCAATTTTGAAACGCGTGCAGTTAAATAATTAATAATGTTGGGATTAGCCGTGGTCGGCGAATTAAAGTTGCGGGAAATGGGTAACTTTCCCAGTATCATTATGAGAATAAACATTTAAATAAACATTTATATATAAGTTATGTTTACATATTCCTCCAATACAGAATAATAAAAAAATATCATTTTTAAAGCTCTGTGATCATCGTTTTATGACTGCCCAATCATGCGGAACTCTAAAAGCGATGCCTCTTTGTTTCCCCCTTAAGCCATTTTCAACCAATCAATATCAAATATTCTGTCTCGCCTAATTGGTAATAATTATTATAATATCCGGTAGCTCTTCTTTTCTTCCTTCTCCCACCAAAAGAAAACAAAAAAAGATTATTCCCTAATTTGGGGCACCACATAAAAGAATCGGTTGCTTGGAAAATACTTTCCCAACAATATTGTCCATAACTTATGTGAGAGTACTAGTAGAAATAACAATTTGTATCTACTTCTTCTCGTCGCAAAAGAAAAGAAATACTTAGTGGTGCCCCCAGTGAGTGATGCTTAGTTTAGATGCTTATGATGTGTTAGGTATTGGCTCATTTCACTCGATACAATGTCCAATTGACAAATTTGAGTCCTTCAACCGATTGCCGATTGCCGAGTGCATGGAGCTTCTAGCAGTGGATTTGAGGCAGAAAGTTATTAATCCAAGTTGTGATTGGTCCTGTTGACAATGATCAGACTTGACGTTCGTAAATATAAAATCAGTTCATTGAAAGAATCTAAAATTGTCGATATGGGGATTTCAAAATCATTATATCATAAGACCAGGGCAATTCACAGCTATAGCCAGGAGAACTACTAGTGGTACTTGAAGAAAATGTCAAATAGTGAAATAGAGGAAACAAACCCTATGGATAAGCTTCTATGGGGGCTGCTATTCTGTCTCGATAATTCTGTCCTGGTTTGTATGGTTTTGTGACACTCAATAAGTGAAAGCACGATTGCATTTACTAGAAAAACGCTCGCATGACCATACTTTTCCAGGACGTCCTTTTGCCTTGTCTTATTTGATTACCAAATAACAATAGAAATTCCAAGTCTAAGCTCATGTTTGGCACTTTTTACTATTTGTGATTATTTGAAACTGCAATAGAAATAATATTGATCGGTATACATATCACATTCTTACTTACAGATGTCTGATTAAGATTCTAATATTCATATTCAACCTCCATCTTTCCCTTCACGCAATCAATCCATTAAGATCTGACAATGAATTAATTACCTTCAAGGCAAACATCTTCAAAGTGTTTACGGTTGTTGACACCCGAATTTTTGTTGACATTTTTAAATATCCATTTATTTTGCGAAAATATAAAAAATTATAAAATATAAGAAGCAAAAAAAAAAAAATGAACAAAATGAACAAAGTGGACCAAACAAAAATAAAAGGAGGAAATCGAGCGGACCGGCTTGTCTAGCGCACTTGGTTATTTTCGGCTCACCCTTCGGCCCAGCTTCCCATTTCCTTTCTTTTCTTTGGCCCACCAGAGCTTAAAAAAGAAGCCCAGCCCATCACTTATTTCCCTTCTTTACACACGCTGGCACACGCTCACGGGCATAAACAGGAGAGCCCCTCCGCGGCCGTGACGTCACCACGGTGCTCGAGCAAAAAGGAATCTTCTGCGGGATGATGATGTTCTGTCGGGTGAGGAGAGGAGGAGAGGAGCGAGCGACGAGTGCATGGAGCATGGAGTGGAGAGGGGGCGAGCGCTCGAGAAGAATTCAACACTATATACCCCACCACAAGAATATTTCATGAGGCATCCAATCAAAACTATGCATCGTCAAATTTTCATGCTCGATGAATTACAAATATCAAAATAGAAGACCAATGCAATCCTATTCTCTTGGCTCATTTATACTATTCCTTAGAATCAATTCTACGAGGAGCAAGGACAGCAAATGGAACACATCATAACCAAACAAGGAACACCCTTCACTGAACATTGGACATCAACCGTAGAGTTTGCTCTAACATAACCAACCTAAATGGTGGTTCGACACATGCCACAAACTCTTTCTAGTTGTCAGCGTCAAAGTCCAGTTTGTTCGCCTCTAATCAAGATAAATATGAATGCATCAGAATAAATGATATCAGAAAAGGGAAAAAACTGTGCATCTTTATGTAGATAGCCTTATCAGATCATTTATTCCTATCGATCAAACCCATAAAAATTTCATTTTTCTTTAGCAACAAATTCATCCATAAATTGATGATACCTGTAGTGAGCGGAAAGGTACTAGCTCTATCAAATGGAAAAGGACCTTCTCAACGTCATAAATAGTCGTTGATTGATAAACCCACCCAAGACTCTTCATTCATAGTTTTGTCTTGTATCCATTGATGGCGATCATGTCAGCTAGTCCAACGCCCAGTATTTGTCACATGTTACTAGCGATATCCAATCACAAACTGCGGTGTAGGTGTGAAATCCATTTTCCGTAATTGCAGTAAGTTGTTGGTGAACAACTGGAGCGGCACCAACGAAACTGGACTAAACGGACAAGGCACTGAAGGGGTTTGTCGAAGGTCGCTGAGTCCGTCCACGGACCTGCAAAAGAATGAAAGCTCGCTAGTGCAAACCCAAAAACAGGGAGTGGCATGGGGTGAGACCCGGCAGCGATGGCGTGGGTATGGTGAAGCATCGTGGCTGTTCGCTGGGGAGCAGTTGTGGGTTTGATCTGATGCCAGAGTCACGGCTGCAGTTTAGGCATGGGGCGTCTCCAAATAATTCCTCGGACAACTTCAAGATGGAGACACACATCCATCACTTTGAAACTGTTCTCAGTGATAATCACATTGAACAAACCAGCCATGAAGGTAGACAATCCTCCAGTTGTTGGTTTTGGGGATTCGAATTCATCCCTTGAATTTGCTTGTAGGGTTAGAGAATTCTTTTTATGGCATTTGAATACCAAGGAGGTAGTCACGTATCTGAGAGTCTGTTAGCATTTGTTGTTGATTCTTTGGGAGAGCAGGTCGATTCGAAGGTGCAGATAAGTGATCCGACGGAGAACTGTGGTGTGGAGCACTTGGAAAGCAAAGTGTTCGACTTGGAAACAAGTGTCTTCGTGAGGACCATGAATGATATTTCATACTCAGCAAACTGCTTCTCTTCGCCCTTGAAATTGATGACAATCATGGGCTTGTGGTCGGGACTAGTAATGACCTTGAACAACCAATGCCTCCTATTACTCTAGACCAAAGGGTCGGTGATTCTCCACCAAATCAATCGCTTCACATCAAAGATGGTGTCGGTGGGATTCATAGCAACCTGGTTCTTGGTAGTGGCGCAGATCAGCCTCTCTCATTTTCTGCCATCAATTCCTTCCCTTCGACTCCATTGTTGCACAAATAAATCCTTAAAATTGTTGGAAAGCAAGGTTTCAAATTGGGTAGAACCATGAAGTCGGATCTTTAAAGTACTCAAGTCGGACTTTGATGTGTGATATCACTTTCTTTAAGGATTTATTTGTCTCACAAAGTTGCTAATGGTCACTGGCAAATTTCCTCTAGGATACAACAAAATTTCAAATGAGAATACTAGATAGCAATTCTAATATTTTTCCAAGGTCTCTCATGGGAAACAATTGAAAACAATGGCTGTAGTTTCTTTCAAAAGAAGACGAAAAATGGAAGAAGATGATTGTTTGATCTCAAAACAACGTTACTTATCTTTTTCTTTCGAATAGAGGTAACTCTTCAAATGGTTGCAAAAAAGAACAAAGACAACCTTTCGGGAAAGGTTACCAAATGAAAAAGTATGTCTCAAAGGTTATGTTGAAAAAACAATTAAAAAAATTTAAAATTAAATAAATAATAAATAATAAATAACCGTAACTTTTCGTGAATAGTTGCACTATTTCAACAAGACTTTATAGTTAATTTTTATAGAAATAATCCGAGCATTTTCAATAAATAAAAATAATGATCGTTGGTTAATGCCAAATCCCGTCCATGTGCGCACTCACATCTTTTCGACGTGGAACAAGGCACCTCTTCATTTGTTTTATAAACAAATTACCAACAGAAATTACCCAAATAATTTTGGCAAACCAGTCTTAAAAGCACAATACCAATGACAAAATCGAAGCATCATTAATCTGGTCGGTTACCTTATTGAATTTGTTTTCTATATAAGGAAAAAGTATTTAATAAAATCCTAAACTTATTGTATCGTACCAATGTAATCTCGAACCATTGAATTGGACCAATTTAGTCTTAAACGGTTTCATATTAGTATCGATTCAGTCAATTTGACCAATTTAGATTGGAAATCGCTAACGTGAATGCCGAACATCTTACATGATGACCAACGTGACATGGACAATTTTTTCATTTTAAATAGTTTTTCAATTTTTTGTTAAATTTTTTTCTTTTTCCTATTTTTTATTGTCATCTTCATTTCTTTCTTTTTTATTTCCATTTTTGTTCTTTCTTTTCTCTTTCTTTTTTCTCTTATTACCCTCTACCAGTTGCTTGCTGATGAAGGTCACCGGCTAGTAACGAGGGCAAGGGCCTAGATACCCTCACGAGCCATTAGCGACGGTCGAAGAGGGGACCCTAGGCAAGGGGCATCACTGCCATTGCCAAGGGCCTCAAGTTAGGATCCTCTCTTAAGATCTAGTGAGAGGTGGCCTCGCCTAGCCGTCGCTAGCCTTTGCCCTAGCTAGCGACCTTTGCCAACTTTGCGACTGGCAAAGGATAATATGAATAAAAGAAAAAAGAAAAGAAAAGAAAAAAAAAAGATGGAAAGCAAAGAAAATGAAAAGAAATTAAAAAATAATAGTAAATTAAAAAAAAAATTAAAAATTAAATAACGTGTCCACATTAGTGACAGTTGTGCTATGGGATGATCAACATCTACATCAACATTTTTGGCCCAAATTGACCAAATGGACTGAATTACTACAAGTGTAAAAGAGGTTTAGAACTAAATAGGTATAATTAGAGTTTTACAATCAAATTTATATCCCAATACAATAGGTTTATAACTAATCTGATACTTTTCCCTTTTATATAGCTTGCTTGGATAAGCTCCATGCTCCGTTCCACACCTAGAAAATTAAAATCAACTGTAAATAATAGAATTATGAGAGGGTAACGGTGGATTGCTTGCCTTGCCCCGAACGGACCACAAAGTTATTTATGGAATACCGGATGACTTGTTCGTTAAGTTTTGAAAAATCAAAAAAAAAAAAAAAGAAAGCAAGTGGCAATTTGGAGAAAAATAAGTCTATATGGGTGGGACCTTCTCGAGGCCATCCACGATGTGCCTCAATTTTTTAATTCGCAAAAAAATAAAAAATAAAAATAAAAAAATAAATTATCAACACGTGGATAAATACTTCTAACTCCATCACTCTCAAAGGATGGACAGAAATCATGATGATTTACATTTACATTCATTCTAGCTACATAACAATATTTAGAGCTTGCTTACAGTAATTTGTACTTTTTCTTTTTCGCACATCTTCAGGGGCATCCCCTTCACCTTTCTTGAACCTTAAACATCTAAAATTTTCATAATAGATAAATATTGACGCGAGTATGAATATTCATATGTGATTTTCTCATGATCTTTTAAAATCTTAATAATATTTTAGAATTAACAAAAAAAGTACAAAATGTTTTAACTTTTTGATTAGTCTAGACAAACAACCATAATTTGAATTGGCATATCAGTCAACTAATATAATTTAAATTAAATGTAATTTGCATCACGAAATCAAAGACACTCATAGCAGGCACTCTGTATGTGATCAATATATGATTCACATCCAAACAAAGCGGTGTATTGCAAACTATAACTAATATTTTCCCGCTGCCTCTAAACCGTGCCAACTGTATTAGATAGCGGTTCTCTGTATCTCTCTATTTCTCAAGAACACAGAGAGCCTCTCAAAGGAGGAAGAGAATGGATTAGAGGTTGTAGAGGCTCTTGCTGGACCTTTTGCCCAAAAGTGTCATCGGATTTTTGCCACGAACTATGCGGAGGCAGCCCGGTTTTATCGTGCAAACTCGTTCCTGCACTTCGATGGCGAGAAGATCTTGGGCTACGAGAGAATCCTCACCAAATTCACCAACTTGGAGTTCCGACAATGGCGGCACAGGATCATCTCCATTGACACCCAACCCTCCGCCATCCCTTGCAGCATGCTGTCTTCATCAACGGCGATGTCATCTATGTGCAAGCTGGGGAGCAATTCGCCTTCACTCTCCTTGAGTTGGTTTGGCTCTCTCCCTCTCACTTCTATTTTGCACGCAATGTGGGTCAAAGAATCAGTGGTTAGGGAGGGAGCACTCACAGTCAAAAGGTTTTTGTAGCTAAAGGGCCGTGCCTTTTCAATGAGGATCTTTTATACAAATGAGGGGAGGGCACCCCTTCTTATACTTGAGGCTCTCAGATTATAACCATTGATCGAGTTTTCATCTAGCGGATAAGATCGTACCATCCAACCTACCAACTACCGACACTAATGGCAAGAGAATTCTAGACCTTCGCTCAATTACAGTATCGCCCACCCTTGGAACGTTCCGGAAGATTTTCAACAAAAGAGCTTCCGAAACGTTCCAAGGGTGGGCGATCTGTAATTGAGCCAAGGTCTAGAATTCTCTTGTCATTAGTGTCAGTAGTTGGTAGATTGGACGGTACAATCTCGTCTGCTGGATGAAAACTCGATCAATGATTATAATCTAAGGACCTCAAGTATAAGAACGGGTGCCCTCCCCTGATTTGTGTCCATCCAACCATTTCAATAATCAAAGGTTCATTTTTCTTCCAGAACTTCTCTCTCTAGAAACTTTCTCTCTAGTGAGCAATCCAAAAGAGCTTGAGACATTCTCTCTCTAAAAACTTTCTATCTAGTGAGCAATCCAAAAGAGCTTGAGACATAGTGAATTGAGAGTTAATTTTGTAATTAAAACACCCTGTCTTTTGCTAAATCAGTATGCACTAATGATTTGACCTCTTTCATATATAGGAGTTTAGACAAGTCTTGTTTGATGACTATAGGTGATTCAGTTGGTCAATAGCAGGAGATGTTATCACCCCTTTCTTTACTCTTCTTCACCAGTGTCGCATCTTAGATGTCGATGATTTCTTAATGCTACTCTTTACGCTTCTAAGATGTCGATAATATTCTTTAGTGAGAGACTATAGAAAACCAATGACAGCCTTTTCTCTTTGACTTATTTTTTCTTGCCATTATTCTTTGTGAATGTCTCCTCGTCAAGAAGGTTAATAGACACCGGATGATAAGGATGACATTACACATATGCCGAATGCCTTCTACACTGACAATTGGACCAGGTCCCTGACTATGATCAGCGAATGCAAGACAATCAGGATGGAGAGCTTTGTTAACTCCAGCAACATCCTCCTCTAACACAAAACTTGATATTTGTGAGCAGTTCATACTTGCACCAAGGTTTTGAAATGATGGAACAAATACGGACACATTAAGTTCTTTTTCATGAAAGGAAATGAAGACTGCAATCTGGCAACTTTAATTCGCCAAGTTGGCAGCTTGGCCATCGAAATCAATCCTCAATGTGGGGCCATAATAGAGTAACAGCCAAGGTTTCGAAATGATGGAACAAATATGGAGACATTAAGTTCTTTTACTGCAATCTGGCAACTTTAATTCGCCAAGTTGGCAGCTTGGCCATCGAAATCAATCCTCGATGTGGGGCCATAATAGAGTAGCAGGATAGGCAGCTGGAGTCGAAGGCGAAATAGTATTGATTGCCAAAAACGGCGGCGATTAAGAGTGGTCCATTGGCACGGCAAGAGTGACGAGAGAGCATTTGGATTTCGGCGATCAGAGCGTTCTTGGAGGGGGAGGTGGGCAACGAGACATCTGGGATTTTAGTTTACATTTAGTCATCCGGATTTCTAATTGAGATATGACTGAATAGTATATAAAAAAATTCGGGATTTTTTTTTATATCATATATGTTGTTTGGTGAATCACAAGTATTAAAATCGGATATATTCACATCATATCATGTACATTTTTTTTATATAAACGGCATATCATTATAAATGAACATAAATGTTCATAAACGGAGATGATGAAAATCTCTTGTAACTCTATTCCTTAATTTATTTTTTTATTTTTCCTCTTTTTGTATTATTTTCTTTATTATTTCTTTTTTCCCCTTTCATCATTCTTTAATAAAATTTTATCAAACAAGTAAACTATAATAACATACCTAAAATACAAAAATACCTAAAATATATAATTAATATAAATATTTAATTTATAGATTGAATGTTTATTATAGGATAGAATTAAAGTTGAATATATAAATTAAAATATGATTAATTTAAAATAATTTCTTATTTCTTATTTCTTAAATTAGAATACAAATATTATTTATATTGAAATATAATTTCAATTTTGTTAATTTAATAAGTTTGTTAATAAAAAAAATAACATTCCTATTATGGACATTAGAAATCATATCAACATTTATCCCACATCGCTCATGGGATAATTTTATCATGTCTATATCCTCATTATATTCGACTTTATCCTGTCTTGAGTGAGCACCAAACGTAAGATAGGATCATATCCCGAATTTTATCCCGACTGCCAAACAAGGCTACACCGGTTTCGTTTTCCATAAGGAATCGTCGACCCGAAACCCGGTCCGTTCGTTGACCCGACCGATTCCGAATTAATAAGAAACTCTCGAAGCAGCGCTAGGGCTTTTTATCTTGGGGTTACCGTCTGAATCGCGTGCACAAAGCGAGGAGGAGGAAGAGATGTGGAGCATCAAGCCAGAAGACAAGGATCTGATAGAGAAGGCGAAGCGGTTCATGGAGAAATACTACAGGACGTTCGACGCGAACCGAGCGGATTTGGTCAACCTGTTCCGGGAAGAGTCAGTGCTGGCCTTCGAAGGCCAGCAGATCAAGGGCAAGGAGGCTATCCTCGCCAAACTTACCTCCATTCCGGAGTGCCACAACGAAATCGCCGACTTCAACTGCGTGCGCCACCGCACACCCGGCAGTATGCTCGTCTGGGTCTGCGGCCAGACGTGGGTAGGCGGCACCAAGGACAAGGCGGACGCCGTCGTTACAAACATGGTCTCTCTCTTTCTCCCTCTATTGATTTTTTGAGATGAAGGAGATGTTGGGCATTTTTGTTGTTGATTTAACATCGCCCACCACCACTGTTAGCAGAGACTATCCGTCGTGTCTGTAGCGTAATGGAAAGGAATTGTTGAATTGTTACTCCGATGATGAAGTTGTTTTAGAAAAAAGCTAAATAAATTCAACCTTTTTCTAAGTTGTTATTTCTTGTCAACTGTTTGCAATTTCCTATCGATCAATTGATTAATCGATCAATCAATCCTCCTGCGCATAAATTCTGAGAGTCTGACCCTGACTCTTTGCCTTTTTCAGATGTTCCATCTGATGCCAACACCAGAAGGAGGCTTTTACGTAGGAACACAAATTTGGAGGGCCTTTGATCGCAACAAGCTTCGGACCTCGTTGGCAGCACCACCAATGTCCGCCTCAGCACCGGCACCAGCATCTGTCTCGGCACTGCCCATGTCGACTTCGGCATCAAGTGAGTCCGCCTCGGCACTGCCCATTTCCGCCTCGGCATCAAGTGAGTCCGCCTCGGCACTGCCCATTTCCGCCTCGGCATCAAGTGAGTCCACCTTGGCACTGCCCATTTCCATGATGAAAATTTCCACCCTAGCACCAGCATCTGTCTCGGCACTGCCCATGGCCACCTCAACATCAAGTGAGTCCGCCTTGGCACTGCCCATTTCCATGATGAATATTTCCACCCTGGGACCGCCCATGTCGACGATGAAACATCCATAGGCTTCAGTCTGATCATTCTGGTCTCTGTTTTATTTTCAATGTATGAATGCAGTCCTGCTTGATTGCAAGTTGTGGTCGTGGTTAAAACGTATTTCTATCTCTATATATATATATATATATATGTATGTATGGAATTCACCTTGAACTACTTTTGTGATCTGCACTTTAAGCGGACATAAATTATAAACACACTTTCACATTAATTGATTTATATGTTGGACATGAGCTTATCGACAAACACGTTTTGACATGGGTTTATCATTTTATTTTATTTTGTTATTATTGTCACAAATTTTGACATCACGTTATCTAGGCTTGTCATCAAATGAGCATAGTAATGAGGGTTAATTTCATCAAATACCCCAAATTTATATATTTGCAACAAATTTATTCCAAACTAATTTTTTTATCACCAAAAATCTTAAATCGATACACTTGTGACAAATTTATCCTAAATGACCACATAAAACTCTAAATTGGTACACTTAAAAAAAAATTTCCTCAAATTAATTTTTTTGACCACAAAAAATTCTAAACTAGTATATTTGTGACAAATTTACCATCCATTAAATTAAATTAATATCACAAAAAATCAATAATGACAAACGGAGAGTAAAATCTCAAACAAAAATTTTTAATGGAAATTAACACATGATAAATTTGTCATAAGTGTACCAATTTGAGGCAAATTGGTCAAAAGTATACCAGTTTGGAGTTTTTTGTGATAAAAAAATTAGTTTGAGATATATTTATCTTAAGTGTATCAATTTAGGGCTTTTTATGGTATTAAATTTAATAATAATACCACCCACACGGGGTGGCGCTGCTGGCGGCGAGCTTCTCCCCCTAACACAAGGGGAGGAGTTCGATTCCCGGGCGTCGCCGGGTGACTTACCCGGTGGCACGTGTGTGGTGGCTAATACGTGTTGCCCCCAGGGTTTACCCCCGTTACCCCGGGCCTTTCGGGCTGTCCATGTTAGTACGGTGCGCGGGTTCCTTGGGTCACCAAAAAAAAAAAAACTCTAGTAATAATCACCCATCTATGCGTAACTGCGTTGATTGAGAGTCCCTCCCTTATCGTTGAGATCGAGAGTTTGAAACCTGCAGTTGCTAGCAAATTAAATGAGGGGGCCCTGGCGGTGGATTGCTGGGCTAGTTTCTCTCGAGGTATAGGGGCCCGGCCCTCAAGAGTTGTTCGGCCGTGGGGGCTCGTGGTGGAGTCCTTAGTTCCAAAAAAAATAACTCTATTAATAATCCAATAAAAATACTTGTCAAACAAGATGGACAAACGAAATGTGGCCGAAAATTTAAACTTAAAATCTTATTGAGAAAGACGAATCATAAAAAAATTTGGTACTCCCAAAATCATAAAGGACGAGTTTGAATATATTTGGGATATGTTTGTTTTATGGAAAATGGATTATTTGAGAAAAAGCCTTTCGAAAAATGATTACTTATATTGTTTAGAAAAATTAATCAATGAAAAATATTTTCATCATCAATAATAATCTATGTCTAAATATTATCATGGGCGATGGAAAATTTTCCATTCATTTATTTTTGTAAATGACATAAGCGATCATTTTTCGGAAAATATTTCCTGAATCATCCATTTTCCGTGAAATATATGCACCCTAAGCTTCATCACAATTTTTATTTTTATTTTTAAAAGTGTATGGTGTGCCCTAATTTTTTTCCCATATTAATTTATCACAATTCCATAGCTTACTTTCTTTAAAATGTATCTATTTTGACATATACAAGCTATAGTTAGATAAATGGATTCCAAAGTCGCACGATTCCTCTTCCAAGTATGGACAAATGTGGATACTAAATATGTACTCTCTATTTGGTAGAGGATTGAACTACAAAGACTTCTGACCCAACAAAAACTACAAAGACTTCCGATTTGCACACATTTTGAGCTTGGGACATGCTTCATCTGTGGTGCTAGAACTTGGGAACTCTCCCTTTTCACTCCTTCCATCACCGACTAATTGAAGTCGTAAGTTGTGCAATTCACCTGGATCTTTCTGCATTTTCACAACGCAACAACCCATTCATAAGAAAGATACACGAATTTACTAGTCAAATGCAGCTTTCATTTTACAAAAATCATTCATTGAGTCGATCATATGCAAAAGGAAAACAACCCCCATGAAAGCATCGGAACATGAAGGAAACTACGTATTCAGAGGGATGAATAATTACCGGAATTTAGCCGGAGGAGGACCGAGAGCTATGCGCCGGCAGCAGATGAAAGGAGGCACAAGGCGGGACCGTGGATTGGGGATTTTAAACGGGACAGAGCTTAAACTCCAGTCCTATCTATGACCGGCAGCGGGCCGGCCTAGGCCCAAAATCCCCCGCTACATGGGAACATTGAGAACAATTAAGCCATACTAGAGAAATTATACTTATGGCCCGTGCTAATTTAATCGATTATCCATAGAGTGAGTGCCAGTTAATTACTACTATATAAAACAAATCCAAATGAGGATTTCAATTTTTATAAAAATAAAATTATGTAATGCTACTTACCCAAAAAAAAAAAAAAAAAAAAAATTATGTAATGCTTATGTCCATTTGTTAGATATATCATAGTGACAAAGCTCAACAAAATGGACAAAATTGCAACATAAATATACGTAAGATAATAATACTTTAGATATCTTACTAGCATTGAATTTAATCTTACAATCATTTTAATTTTATACCTATATTAATTTTTATTTTTTATTTATCTCTCTCCACCCATGTAAATGTTTTCTTCACATGCATGTGTAGGGGTAAGCATGGTCCGAATAAGCAGTTCCCATCTTGGAATAGAGAATTGCCAGTTGGTTCCATGACGGCATCTAGTTCTCAAGTAGATTCATCAAATTGGTCCTATCAAGCTTCACACACTCAGTGCAACATTTTCCAATAAGCCAAAGTAAAGTAAACAAATAAATAACGTTCCTATTCTTAATAGCAAGACAAGTAAAAAGATCGGACTCATACTAAAATTTGAGAGTTGATGCCGTGAGTTGATGGGCGTTTTGAGCTTGTGAGAGAGATGACTTATATGAGGTGAGAATGAGACAAGATGAGCATTCAATTAATGGGTGTCAAGCTTCAAATTAGGGATTTTAGGGTTTTCATTTTTGTTAATTTTTTTTGTTGGAAAAAATTTCTTGAAAATTAAATGTACATATTTATATATGACCGGTCCGGTCTAGGTGGGTGAGTACGCAATTCCACACTTAGAATCGAGAATAGATGGGTACCCACTAGTTCCTGATTTTTTTTCACAACCCCATGTTTTTGTGTACTCTTTTTATATCATGGGAATAAAGCAACCTTTTACATGGATTTAAGAACCCAAATCACAATCGATTTGATACGTCATTTATTATCATGAACCAGCCTCAAAAGCACAACGATAATGATCAAAACTATATGTGGGATGAACTATAAATTATATTAAACTAACAATGCGTGTATCCGAAATGAAAGAATAGTGAATGAGCGCATGGGATTTTTTTTTGTATATACTCTCATTTGCCCTGTTTCTGTTTGGCCTATAGGAAAAGCTTGCCCTGTTTCTCCGATTTCCTCCATTTCTGAGTTCTGTTTACTGGTAATGCAACTCCATGAGTTTTATCTTACCAATTCAACTCGATCCAAAGCGCAAGTAATGGACCTAAATGCACTTAGGACTTAAACTGAAACTGGCACTCTAGCAAAAGGATTAAACTTGCCTTACAGGGTAGGGGATGGTAGGAACTCATCGAGATATGCTTAAACTAACTCAAAGTACACTTTACTGGAGACGACATTGCGCCAGAAAGGATGGTAATCATCATCATTACGTAATAGGTGTTCAAGGTAATAGTACAACACGAGGTTCATATCCGAGCCAGCATTGGAAGGTTCCCGAGCAAATCAACCAAATCACCATATCAGAAAAGCCAATCCTTCAATTCACAATGAACCGAAGTAGAAATACCAACGTTAGGTCCCAGGCAATCATAACCGGCTCAGGCCAGTCGGTATGTAGAGCGCATATCAGGAGAGCACACTCAACACATCCAAGCATAGCAGCAGCGATCCAAGAAAAGACGAGTTGGAAATCTAGGTCAATATCCTGTCTCCTCGTCAGGAAGGTTAATGGACACCGGATGATAAGGATGACATTACAGTTATGGCGAATGCCTTTTGCACTGAAAATTCCTGACCATGATCAGCGAATGCAAGACAATATCAATAGCTCTGTTAACTCCATCAACATCCTCCTCTAGCAGAAACCTTGATATAGAATAAGCAAATAATTGGTTAGACAATCTGTCTTTCACAGAAGAATAAGGATCAAGAATAGGCATATAAATGATTAACAAAGAAAAACATGTGAGCGGTTCATACTTGCACCAAGATTTCAAAATGATGGAACAAATACAGAGATATTAAGAAGTTCTTTTTCACTAAAGAAAATGAAGACTCATTCTGGCAATCCTCCAACTGCAGGCTCACGTTCTTTCCAACCTAGGATATTAAAAAGGAAATGGCAGATTACACTTTCCCCAACAAACTCAGTTGTTTTAATGTATGCATACCTGTAGAGGGATTATTCGTTGGCATGAGTCCTACCGTATTCAATTAGAGAATGAATGTCATAAAAAAATTTCAGTCACAAAAACAGGGGTCGATGAGTCAAAAAGACAAGCTCAGTTGAATAGGCATATAAAAGAATTAACAAAGAAAAATATGTGACCGATACATAAGCTTTCAAAATGGAACACACACATAGACATGACGAAGTTCTTTTTTCACGAAAGGAAATGAGGACTACATTCTGGCAATCCTCCGACTGCAAGGTCACGTTCTTTCCAACCCGTGATATTCGGATTTCACTTTCCTCAGGCAAACTCAGTTGTTTTAATGTTATGCATACTTGGATTGTTCCTCGCATGAGTCATGGATATCATGAAAATTTTTCAATCACAAAAAACAGGGGTCAATGACTCCAATAAACGTTCGTACTTTCGGAGGGATTTATACTCACGGAATACACTCTGTTCTGAGGAATAAGCACGGTCGACAATGGACATGATCAGAGATGGGATCTGGATATCAAGATTTGGCATGATTTTACTTGCAATTCTCCAACTTACAAGACCTTCGTGCTGGGCTACATTGCTCAAGACATGTTTGTGGTTGATGACGCTTACCTCCAAGCGAAGTGCTCGGCCAGGTCGATGCCCTCCGTTAACCTCCAGACTTTGCCGAATCTCTCCTGTTCTTCCTGAAAACGGGTTTCGGGTGCTTTCGGAGTTGCTCTTCTCAACGAAAGGCCTAGAATTTCAGGGTCGGCCGTCCGTTTATATCAACAGAATGCATTCGGGTCGCGCTTTTGCGTTTGAGTGGGTCCTTCAGACGTTGGGATTCTTTTTGCGCACTTGGATGTCTCTGCTCGCCTCCAATTGCTCATGCGATATTTGAATGTGAACACAAACAAGCTCCATCCCTCATTGGACATGATTTATACTAAAGGCATGGTATTATACCTCACGTTGAATTTTCTTTTTGAATTTAGACTTGCGGCTCAGGTTGTGTTCATGTGAGTACATGTAGCTTGTAATATTAAGAAGAACGCAATATGTTCATTTTAAATTCGTAACCTGCCGTTAGAAAAAAATTGTTGTCTTTTATGATATTTAGTAGGTTCAAATCCTTACATCTTATATTTCATGTGTATTGCCCGATTTACATATGAGGAAATATTTGGAAATGTTTCGTTTTTTGAAGTACTTGATAAGTGTGCCTAATAAACGAGCCGAAGACACATTCCCTGATAACTTGAGCTTCCGCAAAAGATTGCTGTATAAAGAAGTGTTTTTGTCATTTTAATTCCTCGTACATCAAAACGTGCAGCTCAAAATGCTAAAATGAATAACCAACAGCTTGATTCCACGGAGGAGTCCTTAATTCAAGCCAGTAGGGACACGCATACCCATAGCGGTCCGACCAACATTGCCAGAACACCCGCCATAAGTACACCGTGGTCAAAATCGCTCGGCAAAAAATAAGGTGGGAGATATTTGTACCTGGGTTTCGACTTTTTCTTTTAGTGAGTGCGGCCTTTCTTGATACTACTTAAAGAGATTTTCTGAAGATATTCGCTTACGGTTAATCATATCATTATCCCAATGATTACCTTTGCTTCGCTTAGCATTTCATTTGAATTGATTTTGAAAACCAGTCACATGGCTTGCGAGTTTACCACTAATTAATAGACTAATGGCTCCATTTAGTAATTTCTTTTGAACAATTATTTTTCATTTCACGTGAGCGCTTCTTGTACATCTTTGGTGCTTAATAAGCATATTTAGTCTATATTGGATCAGTTACTAGATAATTGGAGATTAATTTATAAAAACCTATTCTAGAAATAGAAAATTGAAATTACGTTACCAAAGGAATTTTTGTTCTAAACCTATTATGAGGAATAGAAAAATAGAGAAATAAAGAAACAGAATAATTGTCACCCATGTCCTAAAATGTTTAGCTTTTTTATTTTTGAAAAAAAAATGAAAAATGAAAACTCTTCTTATTGTTTACACTTGTCACCATCTGCCGCCCACCTGTCACTTGTGGGACGCCGAATGCCTGCCATTGATCACCTAGCACCAACCGCCAGCCACTGAATGCCAAACGTTGATCGCATGCTACCAACCATCGCCCCCTCCCCTTGACCACCAATTGCCAATCACCAAATGTCGCCCCCCACCTCTCGCCACCCATCGTCGGCCACCGGATGCCGGTCGCCAAATGCCAGATGTCTTCCACTACTATTCAGGAAGGAGAAATTTGTATTGTTATCAAATAAATTTCTATTTCAAGAATAGAAATTTTATAAGGTTATGAAACACATAATCTTGCTCAAAAACTTGATCAATAAATAAAAATAGAAAAATCAATTTCTAGCTAGAAATTAATTTCTGAAACATAATGATTATCATATGTGCCTTTATTAGTGTTGGACTTTTAAAATTGAAAAAAAAAAAAAAAAAGAAAGAAAGCATAGAGATTATTTAAATAGGAGATTGATATATAAATGACATTAGTCAACTCGCCTTTCTATAGTGAGCTGATGAAGCAGCAACTTATTGAAACACATGCAAATTAAATAATTAATAATGTTTGGATTAGTCCTGGTCGGCGAATTAAAGTTGCGGGAAATGGGTAACTTTCCCATAATCATTATGAGAATAAACATTTAAATAAACAATTATATAAGTTATTTTTATGTAAATTATATATTCCTCCTATACATAATAATAAATAAATATTATTTTTCAGGCTCTGTGATCATCGTTTTATGGCTGCCCAATCATGTGGAACTCTGAAAGCGATGCCTCTTTGTTTCCACCTTAAGCCATTTTCAACCAATCAATATCAAATATTCTGTCTCGCCTAATTGGTAATAATTATTGTAATATCTGGTAGCTCTTCTTTTCTTCCTTCTCCCACCAAAAGAAAACAAACAAAGATTATTCCCTAATTTGGGGCACCACATAAAAGAATCGGTTGCTTGGAAAATACTTTCCCAACAATATTGTCCATTACTCATGTGAGAATACTAGTAGAAATAACAATTTGTATCTACTTCTTCTCGTCGCAAAAGAAAAGAAATACTTACTTCTAATATAGAATTGCATTTTGATAAGTTGTCTATGATAATTTAACTTGCCAAAATGACCCTAATTTTACCATTTTAATCTAGTTTAAGATGATTATCGATGGAAAAGTAATTGGGGTCGCTCGTGGTTTCAATATTTTCAAGAAATGGTCAAGTGGAGCACATTGTACATTTATTTTAATGCTGTAAGAGTCCTACAAATTGGAGCAAGGGCAAGGTGATCGATAGTTGAACATGGCCGAAATCAGTTTTATTTCTTGTAGGAATTATGAAAGAAGGTAGGGCACAGATGATGACCATTTTATTTTTCTATTTCTTTATTTTTCTATTCTCTAGAACAAGTTCAAAATAGAAATCTGTCTGATAATGCAATTTCATTTTTATATTTATGGAATAAATTTGTTCCAAAAATAGATTTAGAACAAAAATCAGAAGTTGAAACTTTTTAGTTTTTCTAGTTTTGGAACAAAATGTTAAACGAAAACCCTTCTCATCGTTCATTCTTGTTACTGCAAATTGCCCACTTGTCGCCCATGGAATGCCGAACACCCGCCGCCAATCGCCAAATGCCGCTTGCCCATTGTCGGTCGTCGAATGCCTGCCACTGGACACTAGACACCTCCCACCACCTAATTCCTAAACTTTTTCTTATAACATAAAAAAACCCAAACTTGTAACTATATGACACATTTACCCTTCATTAAGGTTTCGTCAAATGATTTTTCAGTCAAAAAAATATCGTTTTTATTTCATTTATACCACGTGGGCACCATGTCAACACCATTAGCCTTTTTGGTATCCATGTAGGCATATTTTTAACGATAATCATTGACAAAACCTTGATATAAGGTAAGTATATCATACAGGTACGAGTTTAGAATTTTTTGTATGACGAAAAAAGTTTAAGTTAAATGTGTCGGAGTAAGATTTTTTGCGGCTTTATCCTTATAATTAAACTATAAAAGTTAATCTTTTAAATTCTTAATCTTAATTAATTCTATTATCATGTATAAATGAAGCAAGTTTATTGGTTGCTAAAATTATGGCATGAAATAAGACATATTTTCAATTAGAAATAACAAAAAAAGAAGTATTTTTTTCTTATTTCCATTTTCTGTTATTAGTATATCAATTTAATTATTCTTTACCTAATTTCATTATAATAGTTCAATTAAGGTAGGGAAATGGCACTAATAAGTCCTAAACTTTGACCTAGTGTATCCACTTTTTTATCTCACACACATCTCAACATTTCTTATGCAATGGGCAATTTATACACGATCCTAAGGAGTCTCACATGAAGGTGGCTTATCGTATTCTTCGATTCTTGAAAGTTGCTCCTAGGAAAGGTATATAATTCTATAAGAATAAGAATATGCAAGTAGAAGCTTTTACTTTTGCAGATTGGGCTGATTGATGGGAGATCTTCCTCTGGATACCTCAGGATTGGGGGTGGTCATTTTGTAAATGTTCATACTAAGAAACAATTCATTGTGGCTAGATCTAGTGCCAAGGCAGAATTTGGATTAATGGCGAATGTTATCGGTGAATTACTTTGGCCATGAATTACGAAGTAGTGGGCCTTTTAAGCCTCTTTCGTCTGACTCGGGGAGCTGACTTGATAAATGCACTTCAAAGGGAGGGGTTCTTGATGTATGCTATATGGCCAGGCATAAAAGATTTTGAAGTTAGTTAGGTCAAAAAGGAGGGAGGGAGGGAGAGGGAGAGAGGGAGAGAGAGTAGAACAGAACCGATAACCCCGAATTATGTCGGTGCAAGAGAAGGAAAAGTAAGGACCCTCGTTTTATGCATACACATTGATTTTCAGCAAACCTGAACTTAGTAATGATCGTGTGCTCAACTCGAACTAATGCAGCTCCTATTTTTTAGAATGCCATCCCTTCTAATTCTATTTGTCTTCTTTTATGTTTGATGCCGGTAGCTTCAGAGGCGAGAAAGCATTAATTGAATGCGCGAAAGGATCTTACCAGCAATATGCATGCTTGGATTTTTAATTTGTTCAATATGGCCATTCAAATAATTTTAAGTGTTAAATGTGGTTCGTAAACTTTCAATTTATTATGTTGCAACCTAACCGCTCTAGCGAGAGCGAAAAGTTTGTTAGATTTAGGGGTATGTCAACTTTGGATTGATGGCTTTCCCTTGACTTGGGCTCTTCCATGTCATACTTTGCACAATATCAAAAGTTCAAATTTTTTAATCAATTAAATCTATGTAAATTTGACTAAGGAGTTGCCACTAGCCTTTTGTGACTGACTAAAAATCCAATAAGATATAGGATGATATCTTACTATTTACACAACCAAAGATTTTGGACTCA
This sequence comes from Eucalyptus grandis, assembly GCF_016545825.1. Taxonomy (NCBI): domain Eukaryota; kingdom Viridiplantae; phylum Streptophyta; class Magnoliopsida; order Myrtales; family Myrtaceae; genus Eucalyptus; species Eucalyptus grandis. The sequence goes on from NC_052619.1 coordinate 63,569,610, forward strand.
ATGACTTGATTATTTTAATACCAACCTAATCATGTGTTAACTAACGCCATAGCAACCTATCAAGAAATATCTAGGTTTGTCCTAACCATTCTAAAACAATAAAATAACATGCAAAATGTTGAAATGCACAACCAATGATAATCGTAAAGGAAAGCATACGAGCATCCTTATACAATCCCTAAAAATAAAAAAGGTAATCCAAAACAAAGAAGCCCATTGTAAAGCCATAAAGGTCTGTCCAATTTTTGGGTTTCACTTTCTAAGTGTTTTTAATCCTTCTGAATGTTTCTAATTTTTTAGAATTTTTTAATGATTTTTCTAATTTTTATTGTTTTCTGGATTTTCTATTTTTATTGATTTTCTGAAATTATAATTTTTATTGATTTTCGAATTTTCTAAATTTTGTATTATTTACTAAAACTTTTAAAAAATTTATCATTTTCTGAACTTTTACTCTTTTAAATATTTTTTCCGAATTTTTTAATTTACTATTATTATTATTATTATTATTAGGAGTAATATATTCGGATAACGGATTCGGACCGTCTATCCGATCCGATCCAAACCCGAATGCGACCTAATCGGGTAAAAAAACGAAAATTTTCTTTTTTCTTTTTCTCTTTTGTCATTTTCTCTATTTTGTCTTTTTGCCCTCCACCTTTTTTTCCAGAATCGTCTTCGACCTCACGCCTCCTTCCTCTACGCCGAAGCCTCCATCGCCTACAAACCAGCCCCAGAAAACCGACACGACCACCACTCTATCCGGCCACTGACCACCGTCCTCAGCCGTCATAGTAACAACATCAGTTGCTGGTCGTCCGCTTCGACCGACGCCCACCAACGCCGGCCCCCTACTCCGACGACCCCAAACAAAAGGGAAAATCCAGACCGAAGCTAATATCTCTTCAAAAAAAAATAAACAATCCCAGCAAGCGATCAAACATGAATACAGAGAAAAGAAAGCCTAACTATTGCGGCCTCGAACCGCTGGCACGCTGGTGAGGGGTAGGTTTCCGACAGGGGACTTTCGGGCGGGAAGACGTTCATCCATGGCCGACTCGTGTATCAAACGACATGCCACAAAATCAAAGGCAAACCCAGATTCAGTGGTAATGCAACAATATTAGGACAAACCGATCGTAAAACAAAGATTTTAAGCATCGATTTTATGAACTCGAATTCGGTGCTTCATTCAACCATTTTGTCAAACGGTTCATGTGCGATTCGGAATACCAAGTTCGGATTTAACATCGTTTGTGGCACAAAACCAGCACTAGATAAACCGTATTGGCAACAAATCAGTATGGTTTCGTACGATTTGCCCCAAAATCTCGTCAGTTCGGTCTCACGTTCTCGAACTGATAAGCAAGGCAAAAAGAGCGTCCCCGGGGTTATCTGGTTCGGGAGCTTGCTACGGCGAACGGCGACGGGCGAGTTAGCTTCTGCAGGAGGCCGAGGCGATGCAGACGAACCACCGGCGAAGAGTGAGAAAATCTCTCACTCTCGGTCTCTCTCTGCCTCTTCTGCAATGGCCAAGTCTTCTCCTTTTTCTGCAGAGCTCGAGCCCCTTCTCCCAAAATCAGAAGACCCCTTACTAAAAAAACTCATCACCTCCCCAAAAAGCCCTTCTCTGCCGAAGACCTCCTCCAAAACCGTAACCTTCTACCGGATGCGTTTGGAACCACTTCCCAAAGCCCTTTAAAGGCCTAAAGAGCCTTGAGCAAATGCCAGCCCGTTTGGCAAAAAATTTTCAGCCCCTAATCCCCAAATGCCAGTTTTGTGAAGCTGAAATCCCAAAGCAGGTGAGGACGCCTTGGACTTTCGACTTTTTCGACATGCCCACGCGGGCATTGTTTATATATATATTTTTTTTCGAAATTGTCCTCACGAATTTTTTGTTTTTCCGGTTCTTGCCCTTGTATGCGACACTATTCATCTTCTCCGGAGAGGTTCGACTTTGTCTGACTATGAGGGCCGGCGATCGCTAGAGGGACGCCAACAACCGCCGAGGGGTGGCGCGACCGACGCCAGAGGTGGTGCGACCGAGGTCCGGGGGTGGCCGCGACCCAAATCTAGGGTGGCGGTGCGATCTTCTTCTTCTTCTTCCACAAGCGGTCGCCGCGACCGTCGCCCAGACGACCGACGCCGGGGGGTGGCGCGACCGCCGCACCATTTGGGTCCCGACGAGGTCTGGGTTGCCGTGACCCGGATCCGGGGGCGATTGTGGTCGCGAGAGGACCTTGCCGCCCCCGGATCTACAACCTCGCGGCCCCAGATCCGGGGTCGCCGGAGATCGCAACGGTGTTGCGCGGCCTCGCCGCCCCAGATCCGGGGTCGCCGGAGGTCGCCGACTGCCACCGCCCTTGCTAGTCATTTTTTTTTTAATTTCTCTTTTGATAATTTTTTACCACAAAGATCCTTTGTAAATGTAATTTCTCAAACGCCATTTTACTCAAAATACTTCACAAAGGGCTTTCAAAGTACAATTTACCAAATACAGTTGCATTTTGGAAAACACCTTTAACTCAAAGGTATTTGCATTTTCTTAAAGACTTTCCCCAAGAGTGGTTCCCAAAAACCTCGCAACCCCCATGCGTTCTCCCCTCTTTGTCCATGAAAAGGGTCAATGACTATCGGCAATAGATCTTACTTTTCTGCACATTTACGGTCACCAAATAGTCCCTGATTACATTGTCTGTTCCAAGAGTTTGAGTCATTAGGAACATCAAAAATTAAATCCTGGATATATTAACAAAATAATAAAAAGAGTAGAGAACACCTCTTGGGGGTCCAACTTGGTGTTCCAATGCTTTCATCTATGAGTTTCTCATGATCAAACAATATGACGTGCAAGAAAGTGGAATTTCTAGTGATTTGCTTTGGGTTTTTGATGGTCTGCATTTGACACTTGACCTCAAGTACGCATAAAATTGAATGAAGGAAATGGAAATAGTTGGCTTCGCTTAAGCTTACAACCCCTTTCTCAGCTAAAAAAGAAAAAGAAAAACTATCATTGCTAAGGACTTAGAGCAACTTCTTTCCCCTGAATCTCTGGATCAAGCTCACTCCCAGGAAATCTCTGACTCCCCAACCCTTTTTACATATAAAAACATTCTTAGTCATCAACATGCATCTATATATGTCTACACTTATATTGAACCAAAATTACTCTATCTCATTTTTCTGTTAAGATCTTGATTCAACCATAAGGTTCATGTCCAAGCCACAGCATCTAGAGAACTGGAAACTGTCACTATTCATCATCATTACATACTCTTCTCATGATGTAAAAGGTATTTGAAGTAATAATAAGGTTGATCTCCAAGCCAGCATTAGGACACATCAAAGCATGTTTGCAAAGAGCTAACCACAGCATCTAGAGAATGGGAAGTTGTCACCATTCTCTAATTCGCGTTAAATGTAAATGCTATCAGGAGGACATAGAGAACAACAATTGAACAAGGCATGTCTCCAAGCAAAACATACATCAGCAAACAGCACTTGACAGCTCCAAGAGCAACAGCAATGAGAGCGAAAGCAAGTTGGAACCTTGGGTCTATATCTCGCCCTCCCATCTTAACGATTTTCAGGAGTTTGTAGATACGCTTGACTTTTGCACGGGTAGTGTTGGATGGAACATTAGTGCACTCGACAAGTGGAATCAGGTTCTTCTCGAGGGATTCAAAAAATTCGATCAATGCAACAATTCAACCTGCCTGCTCTTCTTCACCTCTTGCCCGTGCGGCTTTAGGATTTCTCCCAAACAGTCTTTCTCATAGTCAACTCACAACGATCTTAGAAATTCTAGAGAAAAGCTCTGGATTGTATTTACTTGTGAATGAAATGAGTACAATGAGGGGGAGCAGACCCCTATATATATAAGTATAAGGCAAACCGTATCCGTAGATCTCTCCTTGATCTAACGGTAGAGATCACATCTCTCCAATTACCAACTACTTGCATTTATTACATACGAATACAATTACTATATCGCCCACCCAAGAGTATTCTAGAAGACTCGAGAAAACCTAGGTCTCGGGATACAAGTCAAGGGTCGCTTGATCCACAGATGTGTCATAGCCGTCCCTTAGAACCTCTTGGGTTGGCTTTTATTTGGGCCGTGACAACAGTCTCTTGGAAAAGATCAAGTTTTGAGCTCTTTCTGCTTCACATAAGATGGCAGTCTTTCCAAAAGCTTTCAAGAACTACCATTTTAAGTTCTAAAGGAAATTTGATGCGATATGATGCCAAGCTTCTAGTGCAAATCATAGTTAATGAGTGTACATCGCAGGAGTCTAAACTCTGTATGTAGTGCGGGTATGTAACCCATCTTTTGATCCACGGCTAATTAAGCTAGTGAAAATTCTTCTTTTCGACAAAATGGAACATCAGAGTAAAGGGATGCCTCCTTAACACGTACAAACCTTTCCTAACCTACTCTTACAACACATTCACAAAACAAAACCAACCAGACGCACCAAACTACCAAGTAAGGCCCCTGCTTACCATCTAGAAACAGAGCAAAGCTCACAGCAGGTTTTTCTTCAGAGGAAAAGCTGATAAGGCTTCAAATCAATAGTTGTTCTCAATATAAGTTTCTCATGACAAAAGAAAAAAGCAGAGTCAGATATGCAGCCATGTCACTTCTTCAATGTGATAGAATTTTCTCATCCAATAACTTTAGGAGAAGGTTCACATTCTGTCCAACCTGGTGATTTTCAAAAAGACATGGCAGTTATTATGGATTTCACTTTCCTCGGACAAACTCAGCTATTTTAATGGTATGCATACTTGAGGGGGATTATTCCTGGTATGAGTAGAGCCAGTTTCTCCTCTGAGATTCGAATCATTATGAACATCTCAATCAATAAAAGGAAAAAATGAACGGATGAAAATATCTTGATGTTATAAATTGGTGTTCTGACCAACTCTCACAATCTAACGCAAGAAACAGGCCATTTTTCTACAGGCAAGTGAATGATTCCCCAGCTCTCTTAACTAGCACATACAACGACTAATATGCAGGTTTTTGTGGCCATATAGCAGTACTCCCGATGGTATATCTAGTGTGACATGATCAGAGGAAGGACAGAAAAGAATATCAAGATTTTGGTACGAGTTTCCCCAAAGAATATCAACATTTAGGCATGAATTTCCCTGCAATTTTTCCTACTTGCAGATGGAGCTGGGCTCCAGTGCTTTTTTATATATCTAAAGTTGCTGAGGCTCACCTCTGATCGGCTGGATTGTTGTTCTCCATTAAACTCTCGACTTTGCCTAATCTCTCCTTTGCTTCCTGAAAATGTGGTTTCTCTTCGCAGCTGGCTGTCTTGGGAACGAAACGAAGCAGTTGTCCTCCGCAGGTGAAGATGAGACCAGTCTGCACTTCGTTTATGAGGTCTGCGGTTTGCTTTTATATATGTTTTTTTTAATTTCCTTTGAACATATGCTATAGGGACATAAACTTTAAAATATGATGCAGAAACGTTCATGTACTGTATGTTTATGTCCTGTCCCTATCAAACATATCCTATCAAGTAGGTGCCACCGTTGGTACCAGCGCAATTTATGTTTTTCTTGGGCCTTGATTTCAACATCTTCTTGAACCTCGACTTTCTGTTTTCTTCGACCTTGACTTTAACATTGAGGGTGGCACTCGTAGCACCCACTTGCCATGTCTTAGGACAGAGGCTCTCAGAGCACACATTGTATTTAGAGGCATATTCAGTCATTGTAGATCCATAAAATAAAATAAAAAAAGTCAACCAAAAAAAAAGATCCATCAAATAGTGTTATTGCCAATTGTCGTTAATCCTATTTTTTTGGACATGAATTATTTATATCACAACATAATATCTCAACATATATCAATCGTCGATGAATGCCTCATTTATGTGCATTGGCAGTTGCGAATTGGTTGAAATGCTATTGAGAGCACCTTTGAAGTAGAGGATCTTCATCCTCCTATTATTTAAATTGGAGAAGTTTCATGATGTTTTTGGTAAACTAGTTCAAGTAAAACTCATGGCCAGAGTAATCTCTCTCCACAAGTTTGGTACTTTTACAACTACTTATTAATCTGAGATAAAAGAAATAGATTTAAACTACATTTGTTTTGCGAAAGATGAACTATTAAGAAAATATCTCTAAAAATAATCGTTTGTTTCATTGGCAAAAATAAATAAATAAAAATATTTTTATCATTTACAAAAATATTTAGATATAAATTGTTTTCGATAGTGAAAATATTTTTCATCAACTAATTATTTCAAATGATTGTTTTCAGAAAAATATTTACCAAATTATTTATTTTCATAAAATAAATGGAGCTTACATTATCGAGTCTTTTGTAAAATCTTAAAATTTGAAAAAAAAAAAAATGCCAAGAAGCCTCTATCGCATCGATGAAGAGACCTCATTTTCACTAGCCACTCTCCCATGTATGAAGAGACTGCACATTAACTATTGCTGTCTTTTGTTAAGAGAAACTCTTTCTTCTTTGTCTGGACCAAGTTGTTTATTTCTTCCTCATGTTAAGAGAAACTCATATGACTTGCGATAAACTTTATTTGGATGATACACGTAGTCAAAAAGACGAATTTGCATCAGCAGATGATGGAGGTGGGACCCTCCTCCTATGGCTTGTTAGTGGGGCCACTTTCTCCCCCACCGACTTCTTCTTTTGGCTCAGTTATTGCGGATTCCTTGTAAGTAATTTGCTTGTTTTTTTTTTTTTGGTCAATTCTATCATATTCCTACTTTACACTCATTCTCAGACTTTTGCGCCTCAGGGCGTGGGAGTCGAAATACACTCCTAAAACTTACGCGTCCCCACCCCAGCCCCCTGAGAATGTGGGGATTTGAACCCTTCATCTCCCCCTTCCATGTTGGAAAGGTGGCCACTGGAGCGAATCCCAGTGGTTAGTAATTTGCTCTTTTCGTGTCAATTAAATCCTAATCAACTAACATCATTGTATTAATGCACTCACTTAGAAACAGGCTAGCTCTATCTTAAATTTGTCAAAATGCATCATAAACTCATTTCTCTTTTTCCCTTTAATTCCTCTTTTTTCCCCTTTTATCTAAATTTTTTCATTTATCAGTAATAAGAAAAACATGTACCCTTTTGTCTATTTTTGTTGATTAATCCTTTGAAGAGGATGAAAATTCAACAAGATATAGAAAGATTTGTAGGTTTCTTCTTTCAATTTTAGAGTTGCTATTATTTTTTTTTTAATGAAGTTCTAGGTCTCCTAAAACTTAAAAATAGATATTTCAAAAAAAGGAAAAAAAAACTATGACGCTACTAAAAAAATAATAGAATTGTAAGCAGGATTGATTGAAACAGTTGGATGTTTAATTATTTGCATGGACCTACATAGTTTATAGAAGGTATATACAACACGAACATTTTTCTATCACTTCAGACAAATTAATATTAAATTAAGTAGCAGCCAAAGCATTCTTAAAAAATTGCAAATGTTATCTATCATAGATAATTTCTGTAAATGTACTTAACAATAATGACGCGCAGCTGTTGAACCATGCAAAAAAAAAAAAAAGCATTTTTATTATTTTTTGATGTGTCAAACTATATAACAACTTATTCTATGCAATAACACACGATGCCTACTAGTTTTGCACTATTATGAAATGTTAATGTCGCTTAATAATCTTTAGCCCTTACTTTGCATTTTTTGTTTGCATCTGGACGTAGAAATCAACATTTATCCTAAAATCAAAACAGAAGATTATTTCACCAAACAAATTTATGACAAAAATGAAGTGTTCGGATCAAAATTGAGCAGGAATACTCGTGAATCATTTTTGTGATTTTCCTTCAAATTATAAGTTGTGATTTACGCATCAATACTATCCAATGATGAATCTAAAAAACCGGGGATGCTATCTTGGATAAACATCAGTGATACTGTTGTATCTTTGGGGGGCAAAAAAATGATAATTGACGTGCTATATCATTAATTCCCGATCCAAAGACCGAAAGTGTCGTCTTCTTCCCATCCCGCCAATTTTGCAGCGACCGCCCTCATAAAAATCTGTAGCTTCAGTGCAGAGAGGGAAAGCGAAGAGCTGGAAAAATGGAGTTCATCCTGAGCGGCAACGCGTCGCAGTTGCTTCTCTGTGTGCCCTGCCGAGCGATGCTTCGTTTAGATGGCTATGATACTGTGTTAGGCATTGGCTCATTTCGCTTTACCCAGCGTACGATTGAGAAATTCTGAGTCCTTGCACCGATCGCCGAGTGCGTGGAGCTTTCGGGGGTGGAATTGAGGAAGAAATTTGTCGAGCTAGGTAGGGTTTGGCCCTGTCGACGGTGATTAGAACTCGACGCGCATAAAAATCTTAAGTGATTAAAAGAATCTGATGCTGTTGATAAGGTGATTCAAAGTCATTAGATCGTAAGACTGAGGCAATTCGCTGCTGTAGCCAGGAGAACTATCAGCGATACTCTCGTCAAATTGTCGAATGGTGAAACCATAGAAGAAAAGCCCTATGGATAACCTTCTACGGGTGCTGCTATTATGTATCGCCAATGCTTTGCTGGTTTGTCTAGTTAATTTGATGGTGTTGTATGGGGTTTTGCTACACTCAAAAAGTGAAAGCAAGTTTTGCGCTTCCTAACATATCTCTTAGTATAGATCTGTGTACAAATATCACCTTCTCACTTGTATAAATCAGATTAAGATTCTCATACTCGTATTCGATCTCTAGATTTCCTTTCACGCACTCAATTCATCAAGATCTGCCTATCAATTGATTACCTTCAAGCCAGACCTCTTTGATATGTTTACAGTATCTGGCGCACAGGTTCAATGCAGCATTCTTCTAAAGGTGTATTGTTGTTGCTCATCTTTCTAGTATATTTGTCAGTTTAAAGTTGTTGTAAGCAACTTTCCAACACTTACCAAGTACTGGGTGCAGGCTCTGTTCTGTCCTAAAAATGCCTATTTCAAACATTGATTATTTGAGTGTGCAATTATCAGACATCAATGCATCAACAGTCCAATGGGCTTTGCAGTGCTTCAATGGTAAAGACCTTTCAGTTGTGTGTGTGGTGCTCTGTATTCATTATGTTGGAAATGGTGTGTTTGATGGTTAAGATTGCAAGCTTGTGGCACAGATGGAAAAGTTAGCACATTCCCTTTTCCCCCTGAAAATAATCTCGCTCCAATTCTATGGAAAAACAGCAGAAATGAAGTTTTGAAACTGACATGTTCGTTGAGAGAAAATGACTGCAAGATGCTCTGAGAAGCATTTATTTGTCATGTCACGTGTCCGCGGAGATGAGCTTTTCTAATTTCTCACCTTGTACAAGCAGCGTGAACACTGTCGAAGGGATTTTGCAATCCCCCAATATGACCTATAAGGCCAACGAATTCAGAATAAAGAGGGGGGAAATTTATGTTAAAAATTAGATTCCGATGTCTACCAAATGTACTTTTTTTGTTGGCCACTTACCATTTTAAATCTTTGTGACTCAGTCATTCTAATTACATACTATTCGGTATGTTGTCTGACTGTAATATAAATCGGAGGCTGGCACCTGTCAAACCTGCATTAATTTGATAAGAAGCTGCACCATGCAGATATACATGTTTATCTCACTATGCCAACTGTGAGTTTTTGTTCATGCGTATGTGGGGTTGTCATACACATGCAGGCTCTTAGAAAACATACTGGATTTTTTGCAATGTTGACCCCGACATACAATAATTATCTTTGGATAGGAGAAGATACCCAAGCAGATTTGCGGTGAGGCCTCGTGATCTGAACAGAATGCTTGCAAATTTTCAGTCATTCCTTCAGGAAATTACTATCATTGCAATGGAATGCAACTCCAATCCTTCTGATGCTGCAAGTGAATTTGGCAGGACAGCTGTTGAGTTTCAAAGCTACGTTGATCCTACCAAAGGTAGAGATTAACTTTTTTCCTTTCAATCAAATATGGAGAAGAATATCAATATCATGGTTCAGATTCTGGTTGCAGAGAACGACTCTTTGCTGCACACTCAGCTTTGGATAGATCCTGCGGAAGAGTTTGTGCAGTATGCTCACAATGGCAACCCAGCAGACGTGACTTTTGCTGTCAAAGAGTTGAAGGTGTTCCATCTGATGCAGTTTTTTATTATATTATCTATTGAGACATTTGGGTCATAAATGCAGATAAAAGTTTTTGGCATATGACTTCACTTTCAAACTTATCTCCATTTCTCCTTAAAATGAGTCGACCTAGTTGCTGAAATGCTATTGGAGTCACATTCAGGACCATCTTTTATGTTGAAGTTTTTCCTTGTGTTTTCCAGTGAATATGATAATATTTAACGTCTGTCCATCTCATGGAAATGCAGGCATTTCTTGCATTCTGTGAGGGATGTGAAATGGACATTCATTTGTACTTTGAGAAGGCTGGCAAGTAAGTAAATTCTAAATGCTCTTTCCACTCTTACCTTCTATCCATTTTTTTCCATGCTTCACTTCAATCTTGTACATGCAAGTAGTTCAGATGCAACAATAGTTTTCATGCAATCAGTCCATAACTGGTTTTAATAGATGAATGATTGCTAGTTATCTGCTCAAGAATTTTGAAACATGCAAACACATAGCTTCATGATCACAATGATAAAGGCCGATGACAGTTTTGCTTCTGGGCTGAATGTCAAACACGAGAGATCATCATTGAAAATTTGGTTGATAGAATATAGTGCACCTTTGAATCAAGTTTGGATAATAACAGTTTAAGGAGGTTTAAGTTAGGATGATAAATGGTTTATTTATCAAGTTTAATGCAAGATGCTAGTAAAGTATGCTGGCTCAAGATATCAGTGCAAAACTTGACGGTTAATGTATGTCTTTTGACTTTTCTTTTTGGTACTAAATTCGTGGTTTCAAATGCAACATCTCTGCTGTCAATTGGGGAGGGGAAGAAGAAGGGGGGGAAGGGGGTAAGTGCAACTCAATGCAAAATAGAAAAGAATAAAGAACTTGATACAACTGCATGTTTTAATGAAACAGGCCTATTTTGATGGCCCCTAAGTTTGGCATTGATGAGGGGGCCTCTTCCAATTTTGATGCTACACTTGTACTGACCACCATGCTCCCATCACAGTTACATGAAGGTAACACTGGACCTTCAGCAAATGGAATGCCAGGCCAGGCCGATACTCGGGAAGCTTCTGGAGAACATTTAAAGAGGAACAGAACAAGTGCTTCTGAGATTCCATCAAATCACACCAGAATATGGTTTGACTCTCACGTGAGTGATCCTTGTAGCACTATCATCTCTCAATGATGGCAAAGAAATTGACTTTGCTTTGCTCTAAAATGAAATACTGTGTATGCAGTTGGTGAGACACTTAAAGTCAATGTGAAGGCATATCTTGGGAATCAAAATTTGAGTGGTTTACTAACTTTGGGCTGGAGGTGCTGCAAGCAGGGGCAGTTGTTCTGATGGAAGTTCCAGAAGAAAGGATCCTAAAAGCTGGTGATCAGTTGGGAATTGAAAGAATAAGCACCCTTCAAATATCAAAAGCTGCATCAGCTGAAGGAAACATCCAAACTGGTCCAGATTCTTCATCTCTCAATCTCGCTCAGTTTGTGTGTGTGTGTGATGAACATCATCTTTATCTCTTGAGGTCGGATTATTTTGCTGTCTCCTGCAAATATTTCTACATAAAGTCGGTACTTTCTCAATCGCCCATTTCCCTACTGTAAATGCTGCTTTGCAAGAAAGCATTTGGCTTAGGCCAATTTCTTGCACAACTTTATCTTTGAATCTTGCTAAATTTTACTCTTTATTCTTGCGTCAAGAAGCAAAAAATGTGGCAGAAATCCATTTACGTTCTGCGAAACATGTAAGCATTTCTTTTTTTCCACTCTTTAGTGCGACTGTCCACGTGATACTAGAGACAAGTTCGATTTTCTGCTTTTTACTCGACTGTGCAAGTACCTATTTCTAAAAGACGGAACGTCGCACATACCTGTGCAAGTACCTATTTCTAAAAGACGGAACTCACATGCCTTTCTTCGGCTTCTCAGTATCTCAGCGTTGATTCAATTAGTGTGCTCGTATCATCCAAGTAATTGGGTTGATGCTGATGAGGGATGATGATAATAAGGATGAACTCTGTGTGCAAACGACACTATTATACTATGAAGATCAGTGCATTACGTTTCCTGTTCAACTATGATAACCTTGCTCTCCTTTACTGTTTAGTGCTTACGCCTTCTTCTATTTCCAAATTTTAAAGTAAGAATGAGAATCCTTTGTCTGTTTCGATACCGAGGTTCTCTGAACTATTTTTGTATTCCATTCGTTTATGATAATAATATGTCAGTTTTTCTCCCACTTTCTTTCTCTACTATATGCAATATAGCACATTAGAAACATTAAGAAGACTGTTGGAGTTTCTGTTTAGTCTTTTGAAAACCATTTTAAGCATATTAAAAAGGAAGTGATCACAGGGTTTTTTTAAATGTTTATGTTCCTCCTTAAAATCGCAATCGAGAATGATTATGCCGTTTTTGAACTCCAACGATTTCAGTTTAACTTTTCCTCGTCAGTTGCTTCCATTATTTTTATTATAATATTATATTACATGCTTTTACGAGGGATGCTTTGTGTCATCGAACATTAGCACATCAAGAAAGCTGGAAATTATAGCCGTTAACCAATCGATGAACATGAATGGGATTCCCAACATTAGGACACATGAAATGAAAATTAAGGCATGTTGCCAAACATATTGTACATCAGCAGGCCACACTTTGACAGATCCAAAAGGAATAGAGGTGAGAGTGTACTTGAGTAGAAACCTTCTGCCAATATCTTGCTTTCTCCTTGTAAAGACTAATATTCGCTGGACCTTTTGTATCACTTCGCAGAGAGGCATAATGATGGGTTCTACAACAACGTTGGGTGGACCTAGAGAGCTGCGCACGATCCTAATGAGTTAGCGAAAGGCCTCTGCTATAGAATTAAGCTGTAGGTTATATTTTGCAGCATTTTCTTGGAATTAAAATAAGCAAATTATTTGTCAGACAACCGAGAGAAGCTCAAACAATAAAGATCAAATATAATCGCAGGGATCTATTAACAAAGTGAAGAGATCTAGGTGATTTGTATCTGTATCATGTTTCTTGAATGTAAAATTGTAAAGGATGAGTTCACCTGACCGATACGATACGGAGCACAAATTGTTTCCAAATAAAACAGCATTCGTGTAATGGCGCACACACAGGAAATGATTAGAGAGAGGAAGCTCTTCTTTTTTAGGAAAGGAATTGGAGACCGCATGATTTGCCATCAAACATTTAAGTAGAGGGGAAGATGGTTAGCAAAGGCCAAAACGACAAAAAGGCATTGTCGAAAGATGAGCTCGAACTCCTTTCTATCCGACATATTGTTATATAACGAAAAATATATTCAGATGGGGGCTCCGTTCCATTCACTTGGCAGCAGGGAGCGAAGCAAACAAATTTAGAGCACGAAGTGGTTGGAAATGTCTTAAAGAACGACCAAAAGATAGTATGAAGATGGGGCTCCTTCCCTGCATTCAAGCTTGTCAAATTAGACTTGTGAAATGTTAGGAAGCACCGATACTCTTCAACAGTTTTTATGTTATGTCGGATATTCCGACACGTGTCCAATACTCTTTGATACTCTTGAGCACTCTCCGATATTTGGTCAATTTTCTCAACACTCAAGTCGGAATTTTGACATACAAGTTTTCGAGATGTGATTTCCATACATGAAATCAATTTAAAAAATTTTAATAAATGAGGAGTTAAAATGTATATATGTGTTAAAATAATAAAATAATAAAAACAATAAATGGTGAAAAAAAGAAACACTTAATCTTCTCTTCTAAATCTTACTTCCCGTGATACACAATTCACCCCTTCAATTTTTTTCTCTTCTCTTTCAACACATTTGACTCGTGAGTTTAGAATATAAATTACTTTTTTTAAAAGTTTTATGGATTATTGGAATAGAGTTGAATTTGTCAAATTGAAATAGTGAATAATATTAATAAATAATAGATTAATATCTTTAGTGTAAATTCATTCTATTTTATTTTTATTTATTTATTTGTGAATTTGAATCAAATCAATTTGATTAAAAATGATAAAAATGATAATTTATTATGTATATAAAAAGTATATAACGTGTTCTAACATATCGGAATTCTCTGTTTTTTGAAAAACGATGTGCCGGCGTGTCGTGTCGTGTCGCACGTTATATGTCAATGTTGGTGCTACATTAGTGAAATGAGCGATGGTCTAAGAGTCACAAGTGCCTACCTTCAATAACGCCCGTGGTGGCAAAAAAAAAAAAAAAAAAAACAAACCTTTATGAGCTCTCTATTTACTTTATCTTAAGTCATGATGATTTGTATTGCATTATTCATGAAATAAAACTTGTAAAATAAAGATAAGTTAGTTCCTCCAGGATCATGGGCATGGTATAGTGGAGAGGAAACAGTGTCTATTTATTATAAATTAAGTTTGATTGTAATCAATTGTAGTGAAATTTAAGTTTGATTGTAATCAATTGTAGTGAAATTCTAATAATCAAAATCGTGCAATATGTGAAACATAAATAACATAGTAGATGAGGGAGAGGAAGAACAATACACCAGAAATTTTTATGTGAAAACCCAAGATGGAAAAAACTTTGAGACATTGGTTCGAGAACTCTCCGCTATAATCAATGGATTATAATTAACACTCTAACAGTGTTTCTCTCACAATAAATCCTCATAATTGTCACATAACACATCATCGCTTAACAAACTCTTAAGATCTCTCATGTTTACACACTCACTTAAAAAACTCTCAAGAACTCTTGTTTTTACTCACGTTATTGAAGACTCTTATGATCTTTCTAGAGTGTTTCTCTAGTGTATTTAGAAACCTCCACCCAAGCTCTTTTATTTATAGTGGTAGACCTCCACCCAAATTAAGAATCCTCCCTAATTGATTTCATAATCACCTCTCAATTGGAAATCTCCTTAATCGATTGAATTCCCTAATTTGAGCAATTATCATAATTAATTTTATCCTCAAATTCTTCCTAAATAAGACTCTTTCTTATTTAAATTTCTTCCTTTTTAGCATCATATCATAATAGGACTCCTTCCTATTAGGTATTATTGATGAGCAATCATCGAGATATCCCAAATCGACTCCTGAATATGTTGGGCTACGCTGCTACAAACAAATCATCCCCCAGCCTATCATGGAGGGTTTTAAACTTTCTTATCACTTCAATAAGCTAGTTTCCTTCCTATAAAACTTTGGTTTCTCCGTAGGTAGAGACTTTATCAACATATTAGCATCATTTTTGTCCGTGTTGATCTTCTCAAGCTTCAATTACTTCTCCTCCAACACTTCTCGTATCCAATGATACCTAATATCAATATGCTTCATCATAAAATGAAATGTGGAATTTTTACTAAGATGAATAGCGCTTTGACTATCGCAATGCACAACATATTCATCTTGCTTGTGCCCCAATTTTAGAAAAATCTCTTTGTCCACAACATCTCTTTGCTAGTTTCGGTGGTAGTATGTATTCAACCTCCATTGTAGATAATGCAATGCACTTTTCGAATCTCGATTGCTAAGAGACAGCTCCACCTACAAAAGTCATCAAATAATCAAATGTAAATCACCTAGAATCTACATCTCCCACCATGTCTGCATCGATGAACCCCTCAAGTATCGGTTTTCTATCACCAAAACACAAACACAAACTATATGCACCTCAACAATACTTAAGTATTTACTTGACAGCCTCTTAATGTTGTTTGTCGAGGTTTGACATGTATAGGCTAACAATTCCAATAGCAAACCTAGTATTTGTTCGTGTGCACATCATCACATGCATGAGAGTTCCAACGGTAAAGGCATAATAAATCTTCAGCATCTCTTCCTTCTCCCTTTCACATGAGGGACACACTGCCTCGTGCTAAGCTGAAAATGATTGGCTAAAAGTGAGTTAACTGCTTTGGTGTTGCTCATGTTGAATCTTTGCACAACTTTTTCTACATATCTCTCTTAGGATAACCATAACTACAAGCTTTGTCACTCGATGTCCTCATTCCAAGTATTTGCCTTGCCGGTCCAAGTTCTTTAATGGGAAATTCCTTGCTTAACTTATCATTGAGCTTCATAATTTTTCCAACATCATGCCCCACAAGTAACATATCATCAATATATAATAAAAAATCAGAAAATCGCCATCATTGAACTTCTTGATGAACACGCAATGATCTCTCGTCGTCTTCTTGTATTCATTCCTCTCCATAAATGAATCAAATTTTTATACCATTGCCTTGGACCTTGTTCGAGCTCATAGAGGCTCTTCTAAACCTACATATAAGATTTTATTTACCTTTGATCACAAAACCTTCAAGCTGCTTCATATATATCTCCCCATCAAGATCACCATGTAAGAATACCGTTTTCACATTAAATTGCTTGACCTCCAAGTTCAAGGTTGTTGCCAAATCAAGAACTACTCGAATGGATGAAATCTTTACAACAGAAGAGAAAATCTCCTCATAATCAATTCCATTTTTATGACCAACACCCTTCACCATCAATCTTGTTTTGTAACGTGGTTTGGGGCTGTTTTCTTTAATCTTCAACCTAGACACCAATTTGTTTTTGAGTGCTTTTTAGCCCTTTGGTAACTTCACCAAATCATAGGTGTGATTATCATGTAAGGATTGCATCTTTTCTTGCATGGCTTTCATATGTTCCTTTTTGTGGGTATCAATTTCCACTCACATCTTGGAAAGTCTTAGGTTCTCCCCCATCAGTGAAAAAAACATACTCATTTGGGGAGTATTTTCTACTTGATTGCCTTTCTCTCGTTGATCTCATTAGCTGTCCTTGAGGAAAATCATCAACTTCAGTTGTTTCCTCCTCAACCTCATCATCAACTACTACATCTTCATCATATCCATTATTAGTCTGGCCTCAACTCCTTCATTAGCCTCATCATTAGCTGCCATCTTGGTTTGTGCTTGCTTAGCCTGAATCAATCTCAACCTCTTTTTGTGCTCCCCCACCAATAGATTTTTATGATGAGTCTAAGGGCTCCAGGTCAACTAGCTCTTCCTCCACATTTTGAGCTTCTTCATGCTTATTGAGATCCTTGATAATTTGATCCTTAAAGAACACCATATCTCAATTGCAAAACACATTATGGTGTATTTTGTGAGTTTATAGTTGTAAGAAACTTACAAAATCTCCATGTATAGCTTGTGTCCTTTTTTTCATATACATCACAGTGACATGGTATTACAAAATGAATAGAATTGTAATTTGAAAATAGTTGAGATATGATGCTCTAAAAATCTTACTTACTAACATTGAATTTAAATCCAACCATCACTTAACTATTTTTCCTAAATTAATTTTAAATTTTATATCTAACTCTCTCCACATGTTTAAAAAAAATCATTGGAATGCATGTAATCTTTTTATAATATGGGGAAAAAGCAATTTTATGCATGGATTTAAGAAATTAAATCTCAATCAGATCGATTCATATGTCATTATCGTGTGATGTGGGAAAATACATAATAAGCACACATGGTTGTTGTTCTTCAACAATGCACTAGGCATGAGCATCTTGTGACATTTTTTAGTAATGTACGAAGAAATCACCTAAGTAATTATGGTAAGCCAGTCCCCAAAGCATAACAATGGTGACAAAACTAGAGCATCATTAATCTGTTAGTTATCTTATTGAATTTGTTTTCTAGATAGGGGAAAAGTATTAAAAAGTTCTAGATCTATTATATGGTACCAATTCAATTATAAACTTTTCGATTGAACTAATTTAGTCTTAAAGATTTTCATATTTATACTAATTCAATCAATCTAACCAATTTAGGTCAAAAAATCATTGATGTGAACATAGGTCATCCTATGTGTCATGATTGGTACTAACACGGATAATTTTTTTAATTTTTAAATATCTTTTTTCTATTTTTTTATTAATTTGTTTTCTTTTTCCTTTTTTTTCTTCTTATCTTCTTTTGTTTTTTTTTTCTTTCCTTTCTCTTTTTTTTTTCCCTCATTAGTCTTTGCCAATCGCCAGCTACCCATGAGGGTGAAGGCTTGAACATCGTTGAAGGCCGACAAAGGGACCCTAGCTAGGGGCCTCACCACCATCACCAAGGGCCTCACCTAGCATCGGCCTCTAGCAAGGGCTAGGCAAGGGTCCCCTTTCGAATTTAGCAAGAAGCAGCTTCGCTTAGCCATGGCTAATCCTAGCCCTAGTTGGTGGCTGGTGACCTCCACTAGTTGGTGACTAATATGGAAAAATGAAAAAAGAGAAAGGAAAAAAATAAAAGAAAGAAAAGAGAAGAAAATAAAAAAAAATGAAAAAAGTATTTAGAAGTTAAATAATATGTTCACATCAACGTTAGTCGTGTTACGTAAGATAATTGACATTTACATATGGATTGATTTGGTATTAATATAAAAATACTTATTATCAAATTGATCAAATTAAAAGGTTTTGACTGAATCAGTATCTTAATACAATAGGTTTGTAACTTTTTTATACTTTTCGCTTCTATACACCTTCCGGGGATTAGCTTCAGGCTCCATTCCACACCTAGAAAGTTAAAATAAAATGCAAATTATAGAATTATGAGACGGTGACGGTGCCCCTACTTTCCTCGCCAGAAAGGGACCCATCACGGCCGCGAAATTACTTGTGGAATACCGGATGACTTGCCCATTAAGTTTTGAAAACAATTTGGAGGAAAAAAGTCTACATGGGTGGACCCTCCTCTCCAGTCCGTCATCCCCAATGCTCTTTAATTTTTTAATTCTCAAAAAAGTAATTTTTTATTAACACATGCATAAATACTTTTAACTCCATCGCTCTCAAAGGATGTACAGAAATCATGATGTTTGTTTACATATACATTATTAGGTATCATCACAGCTACATAATAATATCTAGAGCTTGCTTATAGTAACTTTTACTTTTTATTTTTCGCACATCTTGAGGGGCATCTCCTTGGGCTTTTGTTAACCTTAAACATCTAAAATTTCATAATAGATAATTGTTGGCACGAATATGAATATTCATAAGTAATTTTTTGTAATCTTTTAAAATTTAAATAATATATTATAATTAACAGAAAAATACAAAATTTACTTTTAACTTTTGATTAGTCTAGACAAATAATCATAGTTTGAATTGGCATATCAATCAATTAATATAATTTAAATTAAATGTAATTTGCATCACGAAATCAAAGACACTTGTAGCAGCACTCCGTATGCGATCAATATATGTTTCACATTAAAAAAAAAAGTGGTGTATTGCTGTTGAGACTTGAGAGGACATGTACATCAACATCATGTGTGCATATACATATATCTATATATATTGTCTGGCTTCCATTGTCAAATTAATTAAGGTAAGCAAAATTTTATAGAAAATGCATTTAGATTCCTCATGCCTCCACAAGTCCACCCGGTTGCCATGGAGTCTTGAAAGAAATTTGTGGTGGACACGTCTCCGTCATTCTCAAAAAGCGTTAAAAAAAAAATAACAAAGAAAGAGGAGGAGACGGTTACTGTGGCAGCGTTCGCTATTATACAATATGAATGCATCGAGATGTAAATTCGATATTTACTGTTTTTATTAGTTTAATTCTAACTTTTTTTATTATGTTAATTGAGTCTTAAATCACATAAGCCACAGAATATGAGGATCTTTGAACTCGCGATGAACATGAATGGGATTACCAACATAAGGACGCAAAGGTTGTTAGGGTGGGACCGATGATAGGCTGATACGTGCTTTACCTGGTGCACTAATACAATAATGGCTGTGCAATGTTGACCAGGCTGGTGTCGTCTCTGATGGATGGCTTGAAGGGAGGACTCCTCCATGAAATCGAGATGCCGGCTATACATTACACCAATTTGAGCCCCATGCTCTGCTTCTATTCCTGAAATTATATTCCGCAAAATCTTTGTTAGACAACCCTGTTTCGCGAAAATTGAAACAATAAGTGTCGCCTTCGGACGATCGTGCTTGATATTTTTCGATTAACAAATAGATTTTAAAAAAAAAAAAAAAATCCATGTGCAGCATCCTAATAGAATTTGGACAATTCAAGTCAACAAAGTCCATGCCTTACTTTCCTTTTCCGTTTATCTCGACCGACTCCGGTAGTTAGAAGGAAATTGCGTTGTATTTTTCGCTTTCCCAATCATTGGTTATTTTAACCACTTCAATGTGGGCAGATTTTATTTGACCGACTCAAATTCAAGACCTATTTTGAACACGAAGTAACAAAACACCATTCACGGGATGGAAAACGGACGGAGGACATGATTGGAGATGGGAGTTGTTCTTTTTTCAGGAAAGGAATTCAAGACCACATGAATTTACTCATGGGCCCCCAACTTATCGAAGGAGGCTGGTTTTTATACTGACTCAAATTCAAGACATATTTTGAACGAGAATTAACAAAACACCATTCATGGGATGGAAAATGAACTGTGGACATGATCGGAAATGGGAGTTGTTATTTTTTCAGAAAAGGAATTCAAGACCACATAAATTTACTCACAGGCCTCCAACTTATCGAAGGAGACTGGGCTACAGCAGTGAAGAGACGCCGCAGCTCACAGTCGGTGCTTACCTCCGACCACCGTGACCGGCTGGATTGTTGTTTGCCAATTGATCTCCAAGCTTTGAGTGAGTGATTTCTCTCTTCCTTCCTTGCCGAAATGGAACTTGTTCCGAGGCTGCGAGAAGAGCAGAATACCTACATGAGACCCATGGGAACGCCGAGAATCGTAGGGTGCGCATTCGTCCACGGCGCAACTCGTTCACGGAAAATAGCGAAGAGAGAGAGAGAACACCACGGGGATTTATCTCTTCCTCACTCTGTCTTCTTTTGCAGGACTTGTGATTCGGAGCTAATGACTGGATGCGACGTCGCAGGATTATAGCTTTACATGTGAAATTCTAATAAGTGGAACTGTATAGTGGGACCCATATGTGATTTATATGGTGGTAAGGTGCTGGCCCGATTTCAGGGTGGATGCGCTAATATAATAATCGATAATGATCCTGATCGGGATATAATTACTCCTATTCTATTATTTTCGATTATAAAAAAAGGAATGAAATTGTGGCAAGCATGCCGACGTGAATGTGGATCATCTTACGTGACATGACTTATGTTGATATAGTTATTTTTTAATGAATTTTAATAAAATGTGGAAATTTTTTATATTTTTTCTTTTTCTTTTCTTTAGTTTTTCTTTTTTTTTTCCCTAGACTTAATGGGTGGGACACCCTAGTCAAATCGGGTTAGGAAAGTAGCTGATGTAAACGTCTATCATTTTACAATTACAAGACATGACTGATGCCAAGTTAATATTGTTTTAATATATTTTAATAAAACCTTGAATTTTTTATATTTTTTATATTTTTCTTTGATTTTCTTTTCTTTAGTTTTTCTTTTTTTCCCTAGACTTATGGGCGGGATGCCCTTGCCAAATATTCACCGACATCAATGCCGGTCATCCTATTTGATATGATTGATGCTAATGTGAATATTTTTTATTATATTTTTAAAAAATTTGAATGTTTATAATTTTTTCTTTAGTTTTTATTTTTTTTTCCCTAGACTTATGGGTGGGATGCCCTCACCAAATTTGGCTAGGTGAGGGCGCCACAACCCTCGCATGATTTGGCTGCGCAAGGCCATCGCAGCCCTTGCCTAGGGCCAGCAAGGGCCACGACAGCCTCGCCCCATGCTAGAAGGAAGAAAATAAAGAAAAAAATTATGATAAAATTCAAAAATTATTAAAATATCATTTAAAAAAGTCCATGTCAATGCTTGTAGTGCTACGTAGAGTGGCCAACATGTCTATGTTAGCGATTTTCTAATAAAATTGGTTGGATGGACTGAATTAGCATTAATGCAAAAGGTTTATGATTCAACTGGTAAAGAAAAAAAAAGTTCAAAATTGAATTGACACAATTGCAATAGATTTTAAAAAAAAAAAAATTGGTAATTTTCCGTAAGCATGATTCTAATGCAAGATCCAAAAAAGCAAAATACAATGTGAATTATCATGTTCAAGAATAGTAAGAATAAATTTTTGGTGCAGCCAAATGTCAAATAACAGGAAAAACAAAGTTTTCTTGGAAGAACACACAATAACTAAGCTAAAAAAGGAAAGCCACGCCACTGACCATACTGAGGCACTTACAGGAGGGCAATCACCTACGGATCCATGATTGATCAAGCCAATCAAGACTCCTCTTTGTCCAAGCATTTCTGAGGAGGAAAAGCAAGTGAGACTTTCGAATAATGAAATCACAATTAATATGAATTTCTCTTAATGCATGTGATAGAATTTTTGCACCCTATAATACTTTGTATTTTTCATGAAAAGTAAAATATTTACAAAATATTTTTTCAAAATGATTGTTTGTATTATTTGAAAAATAATTTTTAATTTTTAATTATGAAATTATGAAATTATTTTTCTGAATTTAAAAATTAATTTTCCATTGACTAGGAAAAATTTTCTATTGATTCGTTTCTCTAAGCAATCCAAACGTTGGAAATATGAAAAATGTTATTTCAAAAAATAAATTTCGCAAAACAGATGGAGCCTAAAGGATGGAGATCCTCTATCCTGAACGGTGTTTCCATTGACATCTCAATCAATTCTTAACAATGATGTATGTAAATGAGGCATCATCAACAATTTTACGTGCATCAATGATTGAGACATGTTGAAAGACTTATAATCCGTGAGAGCATTTTGTGGAATAAAGAATTTGCGTCCAAATGCGAGCTGGCATTTCTCTCTCTTTTTTAAACGAGAAAAAGAGTCTATGTTCGAAAGGGATGAAGAAGCCCCGGAAGCTAGAAACCTTGGACCTTTGATTGAATGAAGGAATGAAGCAAGAGAGAAAGAGGGGGTTTTATTTATTGAGAATAGGGCGTGCTAAATACATTGAGTGTCGACATGCGGGACAGGACACTAGGAGCCTATTTGATAACCATTCTATTTCGGAGAATAATTTCTCTTCAAAATATTGTTCCCTGGAGGAGTTTCTAAGTATTTGAATGCATTTAATAACTGTCCAAAATTTATATTTTCAAGATAAAATTATGTTTGGTAAGACCTCAAATTCTCTTGTGATTTAAAATTTATTTTAATTTTTTAAATAATTTTATTAGATTTTTTTTTTTTTTTTTTTTTCTTTTCTTTTTTCCTTTTCCTCTTCTCCTTCATCCTTTGGTCGGCAACCTCGTCAGAGCATTGCTGATCCCTAGCTAAGCCTCCCCGGCAGTTGGGAGAGGCTTAGCAAGGTGAGCTCTAACTCGCCCAAATCTAATAAGGCAAGCTCGGCCAATTGCTAGTGAGACTCGACCTCGTCAGGCCTCGCAGCCTCACCATGGCCAAGCGATGCTGCCCTCGTGGTGGTCTAGCAAGCTTTGCTCGACCACTAGGGAGGCATGGCCTCACTAAGGGCGGGCGATGCTCCGACGAGATCATTAACCTTGTTGCTGGCCTAGCCGAGGTCGGCGATTAACCAAAGGATGAAGGAGATAAAGATAGGGAAAAAAAAAAGAGGAAATGGACTTAATTCTGAAATTGTTCTCGGGAATAAAAAAGCAACTTTTTTTTACATCTTCATTCTGCTCCAAATCTATTCCCTGGAATAAAAAAGTTACTAAACAGATTTCTGTTCTTTTTTTATTTCAGAGAATAAAATAATAGAATAAGACACTATTTAGTTGATTACCAAATAGGCCCTAGGAAAATAGTGTTGAAGGTTGTACTATGAGTCAGAGGTTAAGTGGCGTGCTAGCCTAGGAATGGGGGCAAGGAGCTTGAAGGATGAGTGATGTAAACGCTTACATCAACTATGCTGGCCTTTTCTCTAAAGTCGGCTCAGCTTGCCACTTGGAGATCGTTTTTAGATTAGAAGCAATCAGTTCCTGTTCAATTCAATTTTAAGGTGAAACCAAGAACCACTAATCTGATCCAATGAAACCGATCACTTTTTTTTTCTCACTAGTTGATGTCTTCTATTATGAAGAGATTAAAATAAAAAATAAAATAAAAAACTGGTCACTTTCATTTTTTTAAGAAATTAAAAAGAAAAAGAAGATTAGTGTAGATCCAGAGATTTTCGAATAGGTCAACCTTTCAAATTACTGCTGAATCCATGGGTAGGCAAGAGACAACTTAGCAAACTGAAACATTTTAGTAGCTAGAGGAAAAGAAAGTGGTCTTTTGGAACTAGGAACCAGATTGCCTGGACACCGGTTACAATTTTAGAAATCGGGAACCGGATCGACATTTTAGAAAACCAAATCCAATTGGTCGGTTTAGTTCAGTCCAGTTTGATCTGGGTGGTTCCCAATTTGGGCCATTAGTTTTGCACCACCCTAATTGTGATGGGGTCGAGCAAAGTGTTGAAAAAAGTCATAAACATTTCGCAATTGTGATAATTTAGTCATAAACCTTTTGATTTAGTGCCAATTCAGTCAATCGGCTAATTTTGACAAGATATTTCTCAAATGCACGCTGGTCGGCCGACGTGTAATGTTTTAATATTTCTTTTGAATTTGTTTCTTTTCTTTTTCCTTTTTTTTTCCCCTCATCTTCCTCCTTTCTCCAGCTATTTGCCGACCTTAGTGATCAGCAGGTTGCGTCCACGAGGGCTCGAGCCCTCGCCAATGGTTGGGCAAGGCTCAACCTCACCGAATCTAGCAAGGTCGAGCCTCGCCCGCCTAGTGCGAGGTCACCCTTGAGCCTACCTCGCCTGCCTCGCTAGAGGTTAGGCAAGGCTCGACCTCATTGGATCTGGGGAGGTCGAGCCTCGCTTGCCCAGTGTGAGGTTGCCTTCGTTGCCGTTGGCGAGAGCTTGAGCCTCGCTAACCCTTGCCTTTGGCAAATCGCCAAGAAAAGGAAAGGACAAAAAAGAAAATAAATAATAAAATATTATTAAAAATTGTCCATGTCAGCAATATCCAGTCAAAATTAGTCAGAATGACTGAGTTGGCCCTATGTCAAAAGGTTTATGACTAAATTGACATCAAGTCAAAAGGTTTATAACTAAATCGACACAAATAAAAAATTTATGACTAAATTGGCATCAATGCAAAGATTTAGGGCTTTTCTTACGCTTTTTCCCAATGAACTATGGTGCTTTTCAGCTCTTCTCTTTCAACATAAGCTTTTATAGATGTTGCGTGCTAGTTGCTCATAAAAATATTTTACGCTATAGATTCCATTGCAATGAGTAAAGCAAATTGCAGTATAAAGTAATTTTATTTTCATGAACATCGACCAAATACCAGAATGATTTCGATTTAGTACTTTGATGATCGCGGCACATATGTATTTGAGGAGCCTCATGAATTATAATATACGGTTTTTTTTTTTTTTTTGAGCAAGAATTATAATATACGGTTACTTCGGTCAAATGTACATTAAAGTAAAAACAGCTTGGGCTGAAAATTTATTTTGAAACAAAGGAAAAGGGTTTACTCATTTCGACTGAATTATTTTCTGAATCTTAACTTTGGAAGGTCTGGTGTCAACCCCACTGAAGCGAAAAGTGACTCAATGAGAAGTTGTGTTTGCTTCTGTTGACACTTAATTTTGAAAAAATAAAATTGCATTTTGAACAAATAAAAAGAAAAAAAATAAAAATGGGAGAAATTGATTTGATTGAAGTATGCAAGGAAATATGAAATTCTGATGGATGTCCGAATTTTGTTAAATGCAGTAACAATTTTAAAATCAGATGAACAAAAGGCAATGATTTTGATAAAATGAAAGGAATCGATGCAAAATCGAGTTGATTATAAAATCATGCTTTGATTTGCATCATTAATTTAATGTAACAGAAGATGGAAGTTTGAAATTTACCATAGAAAGTGGCTGTGCGGAACCGTTATAAAAAGGAGTTGACCTGCACAAGGTTTGAGGGGGGACGACCAGAAAAATTCAAAAGAATTCGTGCGAGAGAAAATTCGTGCAAGGAAGACCAAAAAAAATCGTGAGAAAGAACTCGTGCAACAGAGAGGGTAAAAAAGAAAGGAAAAGAAGCCCCCCCTTCTCCACCGTACAAAGTCAAAAGGTGGAGTCATTTCTTTTCTTTTTTCTGACCATTTGCAGAGAAGAAAGAAACCAACGGCGGCAAAGGGAGTGAGCAGATAGAAGGAAAAGTCAAAAAAAGAAAATTAAAAAAAAAAGAGTTGTCTTCTTCCTTGGTTTCTTCCCGACGTCCAGCACCAGCAACCCGCATCACTGTTTCTGCTACTGCCCATCGCCCCAATCGCTACCACTGGTGCCTCGCCTCCGCCTGTCCCTTCCGCTCGGAGCTCGACGCCACCGCCCAGACAGCTCCTGCTTGCGCACCCAGCGAACTCCGCGTCTCCGTGCCCGCACCAGCAGCGCCGGACGCCAGAAGCCCCGACGCTGACGCCCCTGCTCTGCCACCACCGGCAGCGCTTGACGACCCGCGCCACCTCCGCTCCGCTCGACGCCGCGAGCAGCGACCTGCTCGTCTTCACTTGCGACGCCGTTCAAACGCTGTCCCTGCCTGCGCCTCTGCCTGACGATCACGCCAGCAACTCGCCCGCAATCCGACGCCCACGACCATCGCTTCTGTCCTCGACGATCATCCGACGCCGCAGCCCGCGCCGTCACCGCCGCCGCTTGCCGGTTCGCCCGACGTCTCCTGATCTCACTGCTCGAGCGCCCCGACGCCGTCACTGCCCAGCAGTCCGCGATGCCCCAACGCCCTCATTCTCTGCCGCACCGCTGCCACAGCTCGCGACTCGCCCGCCTCTCGAGATCCTCTCCGACGCCGCGCCACTGCACCACCTCCGCTCGTCCGCTTCCCCGCCGCCGGAGCCCGACGCCGCCGCGTCCCGTCTGCCCTCCGCCGTGCTCCGCCCCTCACTGATCGGCTCCGTTGCTCCCTCTTTCCAAGTCCCCCTTTAGGTGGCTTTTGTTATTTGTATTTTTTATTTATTCATTTCCTGCTATTTTAGTTTTTTTTTTCAATATTATTGTATAGGAATGTGATTTTCATTATCATTAGGGATTTTGTCCAAATTATTGTAAGTATTAATTTGATCCGTAAAGCGTTGGATCATTATTTTAATTACATTAATTTTTTGACATTTTTGGTAGAATTTTAATTGTTAAATTTTTATAATTATTAATTTGATCCGTAAGACTTCGGATCAAATTTTTAATTATTTTGATCTATTTATCGTGATAATTAGGGTTAGGATAATCGTTAATTTGACCTATAAGACAACATGTTATTTTTTTGATTATTTTAATCCTTTATTTTGTTGATAGCTTAGATTTAATATTTATTTAATAATTACTTATCTTTTTAAAAAAACTCAAAAAATCAAAATTCTGCATGAGCATATAGGTTTAGTAAATCAGACATGTAGGTTTAGTAAATTAGAATTTTCTTAGGATTACATTTTTAGGGTTGCATTTTTAGAATAAGTTAGGGTTTGACCTAAATTAATTTTTTAGATAATATTCGCACATTTTAATTATCTCATTTTTCAAAAAATAGTTTTCTAAGATAGGATAGGATTTAAGTCAAATTAATCTCTAGAATAAATTAGAAAATTATCCCTTTTTAGATAGATTAATTAGGGTTTTCATAAATTCTAAACTTCAATAAAAAAAATGCAAAAATACTAGGTGCATGTTAACTAGTTTGCATAATAGAATCATTTAATCAGAATTTGTTCATTAGTGAAATTAGGTCATGAGATGCACGTTAATTAGTTTGCATAATTGGCCCATTTAATTAGACTTTGCATATTAATAAGATTAAGTCATTATGTTAAAAAATGCATTTTCATAAAAGAATTATGATTTAAAAAAAACCAAAAAAATTGTTTGCTTTATGTGATGCAATTTATTTATTGAATGTTTGAGCATCCGTATGGTCACTTTTTGCATGATAGTAATTTAGATTAAAATAAATCCAAACTGCTTGAAAAAACATTTTTGAAAATTAAAAAGAAATGGTATCGAAAGGGCATTAGAAAAATCTAGTGTAACCAAGTCCCCATACCCTTAATCTAGGAGTAAAATAATCCTCTCATTATTTTACTTAGGTATCTAATCGACCTACCATAAACCGATGAATGGCGACTTCTAATTAAAAAATTAATTGCATACTAAGAACTTGAACCTAAGTCACGAATTGATATGGGCTTGGGAGAGTTCGAGTCAAGTTTAGGCTTAACAATCCATTAGCCAAATTTTAGGTGGTGCACCCGAAAATTAGGTCGCGACGGCTTCCATTTATCTAGTAAACTATTTCCTAATTTTTTTATGCATTTGTTTAATGCAGGGGCTGATAAATATGCCGAAGAAAGAAGTCCACATGTTCCAAAAGTATCTTCTTTTATCAACGGGTGAAATATGTTAAGGACACTCATGGTCTTGGGGACAAAGAATCGACGTCCAAGAAAAAAAAAACAATGATTATCAAAAATAAATCTTACTCTTCGATAGATTTATACCCATCGAATATGTCCCTAATTCCATTGTGCTCTGAGAGTTGGAGTCACTGGCATCTCTCGAAAATAAAAACCTGGATATATTAACAAAAATAGAAAAAGAGTAGGATCATTCATCCAAAAGAGAAGGGAAGGGGCCTATGTCCAGTTCCTTGGGGAAAGATAAGATCTTTGGCACAAGAAGAAGGGATCATAAATTAGTTCTATGACCTATCATCTGTACTTGCTTGTACTAGTTACCGGAGGGTCCCAATAAGACAAGAGAAGAGTATGTCCTGTGGTAATGTTCCTTTGCCGTTACGACCTTTATATAAAGGACATTACGACCATAAATACCCTTTTTAGAAAGTCACATAGGAGAGAATGAATAAATAGAATATGGAAAAAGAAAATAGCCTCTTTAGCATAAATACACAATCTTATCTTTCATGATGTCAAAGGTATTCAAACTAATATTAGTACAACACAAGGTCATGTCCGAATATCCAAACCAAATTCGCAGAGAGTAAGCCATAACATCTGGAAACCAAAATCTGTCCCCATTTTCTAATTTGCGATGAATGCGAATGCCATCACGATATAAAGAACGGCAATTGGCCAAGGCTTGTCACTCAGCAAGATGTACATTAACAGACCACATTTGACGCTTTCAAGCCCAGCATCAATGAGAGCAGTAACAAGTCGAAACCTTGGATCCATCGTAACTTGCCCTCCCATCTTGACGAGTTTGAGTAGTCCATAGATCCGCATGATTTTCGCACAGTTATCGTTGGCTGGAACCCCCATCAACTCGATGACTTGATCCAGGTACCCCACCAAGGAACGAAGACGTCGGGTACGTGGAGCGATTCGATCTGCAAGCGCTACTCCACGCCTTGGAAACAAAATTAGCAAACCAGTTGTTAATATGAATTGCAGGAGTCTAACCTCTGCATGTACCGCATGTATGTACCACATCTAGTGATCCATGGCTAATAAAGCTCGTGAAAACTCTTTCTTTTCAAGAAAATGGAACGCCAGAGTACCAGGAAATACCTCCTTAAGGCCTACAAATCTTTCTCAACCTTCTCTTACAACACTTATTCACAAAACAAGATCACCCATACGCACGGTTAAGCCCCCATGCTTATCAGGTAGAAACAGAGTAAAGCTAATTGCAGGTCTTACCTTTTTCTTAGGAAGAAAGCTAATAAGACTTTCGATTAAAAAGTTCTTAATATGAGTTTCTGTTGACGAAAGAAAGAAATAATGTGTATATACAGTTGTGTCTCTTCATCAATGTGACAAAATTTTCCCTCGCAAAAACAGGGTGTATATACTACCAGAAAAGGCCCGTGCTTATTGGGTAGAAGCTAAGTCTTGGCTAGAACCTAGAAACTGAATCTTGTGTATTCGGGTAGAAGACTCGAGTAGAAACAGAGTCTCAAGCTACCTGAGATTAGGTACAAGCTCAGTGGTCTGTCTTCAACCGAGCATGAATGCGAGTTTTGGTCCGAGAATGTGCCCAAGTCCCGTTTTCTAGCTTCTACTCGCCACGCGAGTAGCTTGCTCCCAATTGTTTTCTCAGTTCTACACCTCAGATAGTTATGACATGTTTGAGGTCCCTGAAGCTTTTAACTAGGAGGAAAAGCTAAAAAGACCTTCAATTAATACGTTCTTCTAAAAAGACCTTCAATTAATACGTTCTTCTTAATATGAGTTTCCATTGACAAAAGAAAGAAACAGAGTGGATATACTTTCTTGTCTCTTCATCGATGTGAAAGAATTTTCCCTCCCAGAAATAGAGTGAATATACAACCAGGTAAGACCCATGCTTACTGGGCAGAAGCTCAGTCTCAGGTATATGAGTAGAAGACTCAAGTAGAAACCGAGTCTCAAGCTAACCGAGACTTGGATACAAGCTTGGTGATCAGTCTTGTACCAAGCATGAATCTGAGTTTCGGTCTGAAAATGTAGCCAAGTCTCGTTTCCTCGCCTATCCTTGAGACTCGGCTTGTGCTCTAGTCCTGGTTCCTAAGTGCTACCCCTGAATTGAGCTCCTAAGTGCCCTAACATACATGATCATAATGCGTCAACAAGTTAAACTGATCTACGTAGGACGCAGATTTTTTCCCAACAAATCATCAGTCAGTGGACATGATCAGATATAGGAACGGGAAAGGAAATCAAGATCGATATTAAGTGCAATTCTCCAACTTATTGAAGGAGCTTACCTCCAACCACCTAGATCAGCTGGATAGTTGTTATCCATTAACCTTCTGAGTTGCCTCCTGGAGAGACGGAGGACGAGGACGAGGACGAGGACGAGGACGGACGGCGGCGGCGGCGGCGGCGGCGGCGGCGAGAGGAGGATGGACGCGATGACGACGACGGCGATGAGAGGAGGAGGACGACGACGTCAGACGACGAGAGGAGGAGGAGGAGGAAGACAACGACGACGTCGGTCTCGGAGGAGGAGGACGACGTCGGTCTCGGAGGAGGAGGACGTCGGACGACGACGACGACGAAAACGACGAAGACAACGACGAGAACGATGAGGAGGAAGAGGAGGAGGAGAAGTAATGTGAAGAGCCCGATGGCTAAGAGGAGGAGCAGAAGAAGAAGGGGGAGAAGAAGAAGAAGAAGGGGAAGAAGAAGAAGTAATACTGCGAAGAGCCGAATGGTGGAGCCGAATGGCTGGTGGCTGGCTTGAGAATGGCTGAGCCGAATGGCGTGGAGCCGAATGGCTGGTGGCTGGCTTGAGAATGGCTGGTTTGAAAAGCCGTGATGGGAAGAATGGCTGGCTTGAAGAGCCGAATGGCGTGGAGCCGAATGGCTGGTGGCTGGCTTGAGAATGGCTGGTTTGAAAAGCCGTGATGGGAAGAATGGCTGGCTTGAAGAGCCGAATGGCGTGGAGCCGAATGGTTGGTGGCTGGTGGGATGGCTAATGGGAAGAGCCGAATGGCGCCAGGCTAGGCACGTGGCATGCTGCCTAAGAGTCCCAACTTCTTCTCTCTTTTTTTTTTTCTTTTCATTTTATTTTATTTTTTTAAGAGTCCCAACTTTTTTTTTTTCTTTTTGTCAGTTCTACTCTATCCTTACTCTAACTCTCACTCTCAAATTTTTGTCCTATTTTTTTACAGGGCGTGGGAGTCAAAACCCACTCTTAAAACTAAATTATTTTCACCCCAACCCGCTTGAAAATATGAGGATTCTTCCCCCTTCCATGTTGGAAGGGTGGCGGCAAACCTCAGTAGTTAATCCCAACTTTGACTTCATCTGAAAAAGCAAAAAAAATTATACGGTACAAAAGCAAACGCTACGCATAGACAATTTTCAGATAAGTTTGTATAGAAGCAATATTAAAAAGAGCAAATATGTTCACTTGCGAAGATATTCCATGATATAATCCTCTCTTCAACTTGAAATTGATAATTGATTTTTACACATAATTTGATTGATGAAAATATATCAAATAAGTTAAACTCAAAATATATGATCTTTATTTTATTTATTTGTAAATTTAGAAAGCTTGCAAACAATGATGAGTATTATTGCAAATCATGTAATAAAAATTAGTGCACCAAAAATCTCAAAACTAAATACAAAAATGCAATTTAATCATAAAATTTTCTAAAAAATTGATACAATCAAGTTTTTTCATAAACTCCGTCAATTTGCATAGCAAAAAATTGATAACGTGACATTTTTTATTATTTTATTCTCTAAATCTTACTTAATAGAGATTAAAAATGCTAAAATTTTATTTAAAAAAAAACCTAAACTATTAAAGAAAACGGTGGGCTACCGCTGTCTCTCATTGCCGAATAGGGCTGGTGGAGATCGTAAGGGCCTTGCCAATGGCCAACGAGGGTCAGGCCCTATCCTTGGCGGAGGGCGCAACCCTCATTCTAGATCCAGGTGAAAGTTGCTGGTGACCCTAACCCACCACCAAGCATCGGCCCTAGGTGTGGCCTCAAAAGTCCGACTTTGCCTAGTCTTCCAGATCTTCAAGCGTTCGGCGTTTACTGTGTCCCGAACGAGATCCTCCAGGGAAATAAAAGACATAGGTGGGCTTAGGGGGGTTTCAATTTATCTTTGTATTATTATTTTTTTAATTATGTTTTGTTTGTATTGACAGGAGACGGTAAGGTTTTAGGACAAAATAGGTATTAATGAGATGAAGTTTCATGGCCTGCATGGTTTTGTTTTTGTTTCTTCCAAATTATGTTCTTTTATTTCCTAGAGTAAACTAAAAAATAAAAATCCGTTTGGTAACGCCAACTTATTTTTCTATTCCCTATAATAGAAAAGTAGTCGGGAAATAGATTTGGAACAAAACAAGAAACAAAAAAGAATAGCTTCTTACCACCAGCCGCGGTGGCTCCGCTGTGTTGGAGAAATCTTTCAGAATATTTTAGTTTAAAGTCGAAGACTTTGTTCTCTCAAGAGTTAAGACTCAAGACTCAAGACTTAAGTCTCAAGACTCAAGACTCAAGACTTAAGTCTCAAGACTCAAGACTCAAGACTTAAGCTTCAAGTCTCAAATCTTAAGACTCAAGACTTTATTCTCATCGACAGTCTTTCTAATCCAGTGTTGAAGGAAATCCAAAGCCAAGGTTTATGGTTGAGGATTCGATCCTATCCTCTCGGAATAGATTCTTTGGTTGGATAATCATTTCGGATTCTTTAATTCTTATCTAAGGTCGATTGAAGATCCGATGGTCAACGAAATAATTTTGGATTATTCTATTCTTGGAAACCGAGATCCCGATTGTATGGGCGAACAGATTGATGGGCTATCATCAATTCCTTAAATAGCTCGGATGATCTTCTTGATTGATTCCGTCCAACGGGTAGATTGGAGGAATTCCTTTGGTAAGTGCCAACGGCTATGATGGCATGAAGGAGTATAAAAGGAAGACGTTCTAGTTGTTTTAAGTGTGTGATCGATAGAAAAATTCCAGAGTCTGAAGATCTTTGATTGTTAGTTGAGACTGAGCGAAATTGTATACAGAGAGTGTTTATACTTGGTGTCGCCTTGAGTGAGTGTGGTAGATCATCTACACCTAGAAATCAAGGAAGATCAACACCGTAACAACTCTTTGATCATAGTGGAATCCAGCCAATCGGCATGTCGGTCGCGTAAGAGTGGACGTAGGCTTGAATCAAGCCGAACCACTATAATCCGAGTGTTCAATTCTCTCTTTCCCTTACTCAGTCTTGCGATTGAATTTTTAACTGTTGCAAATACTCTAATTGATATCGTGCAAGCTTCGAGAAATTTTAGTATACCTATTCACCCCCCTCTAGGTACTCGTACTAGCTATTTCAATTGGTATCAGAGCTCGTGTTCTTACTTTGTTTGAAGTGTTTCACTTCAGAGTAAAAGATCCATGGCTAGTATGCTAGCACCAGGGCTGATGGAGGGGCAAAGCAATACCAGACCTCCTTACTTCGATGGAAAGGATTACAACATCTGGAAGAACAAAATGAAAGCTTTCCTACGATCAAAGGATCCTCTGGAATGGGACGTTGTGGAAAGAGGAATCACTCCTACTGCTGCATCAATCTCTGAAAGAGGGAAAGAAACTGTTGAAGTCAGCGGAATGTCTCAAGAAGAAATAAACAAGAGACAAGCACTCGATGCTAAAGCGATTTATTCTTTATATTGTGCCTTGTCACCAACTGAATATAATGAATATCTTCTTGTGTTACAGAAAAGAAGTTTGGGACAGGTTACATATCACTTATGAAGGGACGGTCGAGTGAAGGAGACCAGAATTAACATTCTTCTTGGTCAATATGAATCCTTCAAAATGAAACCAGGAGAATCTATAACCGACATGTTTAGTCGTTTTACAGATATTGTCAATGGTCTTGAGAACCAAGGGCAAAAAATTTCTGATCCCATGAAGGTGAACAAGCTTCTACGTGGACTCTCCAAGGATTGGAATCATATAAAGACTTCAATAAGAGAGACCCAAAGAATCATGCCATTATCTGTAGATGAACTGATTGGAACTCTTCAGTCTTACGAAGTGGAACGAATTAATGAAGACGAAGATCCAAGAGGTAAGAAATCTATTGCACTAAAATCAAATGATGATTCGATGATGCAGATTCGAAGATGATATGGATGATGAGGAGCTCGCCCTCATGATAAGAAGATTTAGAAAACTGAATAGAAAAGGTAGAAGGTTCATCCCAAAGAAACAAAGTTTTCGAGACAGCAGACCAAGTCTGTTGATGATGAGGAACCAAACAAAGATGTAGTTTGCTTCGAATGTAAAAAGAAGGGACACATCGACCCAACCGTCCTCTTCGAAAAAGAAAAGAGGAAAAGCTGAGAAATCTCGAAAAGCTCTTAAAGCCGAAACCTGGAGCGATACAGAGTGTGAAGAGAGTGATGAGGAATATGCCAACCTGTGTCTAATGGCG
Source organism: Eucalyptus grandis (assembly GCF_016545825.1). Classification (NCBI taxonomy): domain Eukaryota; kingdom Viridiplantae; phylum Streptophyta; class Magnoliopsida; order Myrtales; family Myrtaceae; genus Eucalyptus; species Eucalyptus grandis. Next base: position 63,604,652 of record NC_052619.1, read on the forward strand.
CAATCAGACTCAGACTCTGGATCAGACTCAGACAGTGAATTTGAAGTAAGTGATTATAAAATCCCTGTCAAAGTCTCTAAATATATTGATGAGTTATGTTTTAGTCTTAAGACTTCTCTTAAAAAGATTTCAGAACTTAAAAGGAAAATTCAGTTTTAAAACAAAAGGAAAACATTTTAGAAGAAAAGGTAAAAAATTTAGACTTGAATGTCTCTACTCTTAAAGAAAGTGAAGAAAATCTTTCAAAAGAAAATGCTTTCTTAAAAACTGATTTATCAAATATTTCAAAGAAATTTTCAATTGGGTCCGAAAAACTTGAAAAAGTCCTTTCAATCCAAAGACCTTACTTCAATAAGTCGGGTCTAGGTATGACAGCTGAAACAATCCCTTTGATTGATTTTCCGAAAGTAAAAGAAAGAATTAAGAAAAGACCATCAAAAGAGGCTTATAAAAATCATTTCAAAAGAGTTTTTGTAAAACCTGTAGGTCGAAATGCTTTAAGGTGTTCTAAGTGTAACGGTCGGGATCATTTTGAAAAAGAGTGTCCTATGGTTTGGAAGCCTGTTAAGAGAGTATGGCCTAATAATGCTCATCCTACTAACACCAAAGGACCCAAGAAAATTTGGGTACCAAAGAAAGCTTGAGACTCTCTTTTGAATGTAGGTCTCTGTCAAAAAGAAGGTAAAGTGGTATCTTGACAGCGGATGCTCAAGACACATGACAGGAGACTCAAATAGTTTCATAAAGCTTATTAAAGCAAATGGTGGAAAAGTTTCATTCGGAGGAAATAGCAAAGGAAGTATTGTGGGATTCGGAACTGTGAAAATTGGAAATCTCACAATAAGCAATGTTTTCTCGGTGGAAGGACTCAACTACAATCTACTCAGCATTAGCCAATTGTGTGATACTGGTTACAAGATCTTCTTTCAAGAAGGCATATGTTCTGGAATTAGCAAAGATTCGACTCAGTCTTTTATGGGTCGAAGGCATGGAAACATCTACCTCCTTGATGTAAAGCCAAATGAAGAACAATGCTTAATCTCAATTCAAGATGAAGCAGTTCTATGGCACAGAAAACTTGGCCATATCAACAAGAAGCAATTAGCCAAAATCTCTTCAAAGCAGCTTGTTCGAGGTCTACCTAAATTGCCATATTAAAAGTCTGACCTATGCACTCCATGCATTCTGGGAAAGCAGGTAAGAAATTCATTTAAGCAAATAAATCATGTATCTACTAATCATGTACTGCAATTGCTTCATATGGATCTCTTCGGACCAACAAGAACCCGAGCATTGGAGGTAAGAAATATTGTCTAGTAATTGTAGATGATTATTCTCGTTTTACCTGGGTATATTTTCTTGCAAATAAATCGAAACATTTTCGTACTTTGAAAAGTTTGCTAAAAAGGTTCAAAATGAAAAAGGATGTGCTATTTCGAGTATAAGAACAGATCATGGAAGTGAATTTGAAAATCAAGATTTTACGAGATTCTCGTGATAAAACTGGTATTAATCACATGTTTTCCTCTCCGTATACTCCAGAGCAAAATGGAGTTTTGGAAAGAAAGAATAGATCTCTTCAAGAAATGGCTAGAACACTTTTAATTGAAAGTAAAATTTCTTCACGATTTTGGGCTGAAGCTGTTTCAACTGCTTGTTATATTATAAATAGAGTCTTTCTAAGACCTATTCTTGATAAAAACCCCTATGAATTGTTTAAAGGTAAGAAGCCTATTGTTTTATACTTTCATGTGTTCGGTTGCAAATGCTTTATTTTGAAAAATGCAAATGATCGAGTTGGTAAGTTTGAAGAAAGATCAGATGAAGGCATCTTCCTTGGATATTCTTCATCAAGCAAAGCCTACAGAGTCTACAATAAAAAGGCCAGTCGTGGAAGAATCAATGAATGTCAAATTCCAAGACTCGGTGCAAGATGAATCCAGCCCGGACTCGGCACGAAGAGACCGAATCCGCTCTAGATCTTCAAATGTCTACATCTCAAGAAGCATCTCGGATTCTGGAAGTCCATCATCAAGACGCTCATGGAGAATCAAATAAAGAAAGAGATCATCAACCCGGTAACCTGGAAGCACAAATCCGGTCATCCCAAAGATCTTATTATTGGTGAACTTAATGAAGGAATCCGCACTGGATCAAAAAGGCATGAAGAATCTAGTCCGTGGCTCTCATCTACGAAATTGAACCAAAAAGCATAGAAGAAGCTTTATCCGATGAAAGCTGGATCGAAGCTATGCAAGAAGAGCTCAGACAGTTCAACATCAATGATGTATGGGAATTGACATCTAAACCAAAAGGTAAATCTGTTATTGGAACCAAATGGGTATTCAGGAATAAGATGAACGAAAAAGGAAAAGTCGTACGAAACAAAGCAAGACTCGTGGCCAAAGGATATACGCAAGAAGAAGGAATAGACTATGACGAGACTTACGCACCAGTTGCAAGGTTAGAAGCTATTCGTCTATTACTTGCGTTTGCTTGCTACAAAAATTTCAGGTTATTCCAAATGGACGTCAAAAGTGCTTTCCTAAATGGATTTATCCATGAGGAAGTTTATGTGGAACAACCGCCTGGATTTGAAGACCCAAAGAAGCCAAACTCAGTCTTTAGACTGAAAAAGGCTCTGTATGGTCTAAAGCAAGCACCTCGAGCTTGGTACGACAGACTAAGTAAGTTTTTATTACGGAATGGTTTTGTCAAAGGTAAAGTAGATACTACTCTATTTATCAAAAAGGAAAACAAAAACTTTTTACTTGTTCAAATATATGTTGATGACATTATTTTTGGATCCTCTAACGAAAGTCTTTGCAAGAAATTTTCTAAGTCTATGCAGGATGAATTTGAAATGAGTATAATGGGAGAGTTAACATTCTTTCTTGGACTCCAAGTAAAACAAATGAAGGAAGGAACTTTCATCCATCAAGAAAAATATGCGAATGATCTTGTCAAAAGGTTTGGATTGGAAAAGTGCAAAAAGACCGACATACCAATGTCATGTTCTCAGAAGATAGACAAGGATGAAGAAGGGAAGAAAGTAGATCAAAAGCTGTACGGGGAGCATGATCGGTTCACTTCTTTATCTTTGCTTCTAGACCTAATATTTTGTTTAGTGTTTGTATCTGTGCTAGGTTTCAATCAGATCCTAGAGAATCACATCTCATTGCCGTGAAGCGTATTATCAAATACGTTGCTTCATCTTCAAGCATCGGTCTTTGGTATCCAAAGAGGGGAGACTTTAACCTTCTAGGATACTCGAGATGCGAGATCTGGCCGGTTGCGAGTCGATAGAAAGAGCACTTACGGAACTTGTCAATTGCTTGGAAACGGGGACGGTGTCTTGGTTTCAAGGAAGCAAAGCACCGTAGCTCTCTCAACTACAGAAGCAGAGTATGTAGCTCTTGGAAGCTGCTGTTCGCAAATTCTATGGATAAAACAACAGCTACAAGACTTTGGCATTGAAGACTCATGCACAGAAATCAGATGTGACAATACCAGCGCTATCAATCTAACCAAAAATCCAATCCTTCATTCAAGAGCAAAGCATATTGAGATTCGTCATCACTTTATTAGAGATCATATTCAAAATGGAGAAATCTCGATTCAATTTGTTGATTCAAAAAGTCAACTAGCGGACATATTCACAAAGCCTTTGGAGAAAAATCAGTTCGACTTTATCCGCTCGAGACTCAACATTTTGAAGCTTGAAGAAGTTAAAGTCTAGAGACTCACCAACTCTAAGACTCAGATCTCCGAGACTCTAAATCCCGAGACTCAATCATTCATGGCTAAAGGCGTAAGTTGTTATTTTATCTAAAAGGTACGAATTCTTGTTTATTTTATCTAAAAGGTACGTTCTTTTATTTAGATATAATTTGTGTGAAATTTGAAAACTTGTCTTTTTTAAAGAAAGTTAATTTTGGCAGTTATTGATTTATGTCGTTTAAACTTCCTTTTTCAAATCCGAGATATATATATATATACGGTTATTCTACCCCCAATTTCCAAAACCCTAAAAAGCACTCTCCTCTCGATACTGTTCCTACTCCTTGTTCATTGTCGAAAAAGTGGTCATCTTTTCTTGGGAAAAGTAAGTGAAGGAATCCTTCAATAGACAAAGAAAGATGTCGTCTTCAAGGAAATCATCAAGAATCGCAAACGGGGACAACAAAGAATGGAGAAGGGACCGACTCACTTCGATCTCACGAGAGGAAGAAGACTTACCAAGTCGGCGACAAAGTCCGATTCGCTCTCCTCCACGTCATTCAGCATCTCCTGCCCCACAAAGTGCAAGTCAAGATCTGGAAGAAGAGATAATTGAGGAAGCTGACCCAGTAAGAGTCCAAAGACCTTCTGTTATCTATAAGCTTTATCGTGCGTTGAAAAGCACCGGTTCTTCATTAAATTATATAGATGACTTTCTAAAGGACAAAAATTATGGAAATGAATATCTTTTTCTGCGGAAAATGGAAGAGTTGGGAATTGCTCCGAAAGGAAAAGCAGAGCAGGCTATTGCGAACATTCCAAGTGATCCTCGTATGCCAGGAAAGAATCTGATTGATGGGAACGATGATGACAAAATGTTCCTTGAATTTAAACCTAGAATGGGTGTGGCAGCAAAGGTGAAAGGAAATCGGATGGATTTGTTTAAATCCAAGGATCAGGAAAAAGTGTATTCCAGGCTGTTGAAAAGAGGGATAATCAATCCTAGAAGTGTTGATTTTGACTTCCTGGATTCTATCAACTTGAACTTAAGAGAGAAGTTGAATTTGCTCCAACTCGAGACTTTTCGCTTCCGACTCTACAGACGGGTATGATCAACTGACTGCTTATTTCTATTCAAATCTTAGCTTCTTAGATGCGAATAGAATTTCATTCAGTGTTCGAGACCAAGTCTATGTGGTAGATGTGAGTATGTTGGCGGACATAATTGGAGTTGAACGGGGACGCTATCTCCCAATCAAAGTCTCACCTGCTCGAGCCACTCTGGATCTTGTCAAAGATAGGGATGTAGATAAGAAAATTATCTATTCCAGGATGAACGCTATCAACATTGTGCTTCACAAGATTGTGATCAATTGCCTCAGACCAAAGTCTACTTCAAAGACTTCTGTGTCACTTCCTGAAGCAAAGTTGATGTATGCGATCAACTCAGGCCGAAAGTTTTCTCTCCCGCACACTATTCTTTTCCATATGTACAGAGCAGTGTCAAAAGACAAAGGACAATTGCCTTATCCGGTGCAGTGACCAAGATCTTCAGACATCTGAATATTGAACGCCACATACTTTTTGTGTTCGAGCGTGTGATAAGATGGTGGTAGGATTGAAAATGTTAATGAAGATGCGTCGCAAGAACTCTCTAAGGCAATGGAGAAATTCAAAGTGAAATCTCCAGTCCAATCTGTTTCAAAAAGGAAAGGAAAGGAGGCCATTGGTGCTTCATTGAAAAAGAGGAAAAGAAATCTTATCCTGGAAGAAGAAGATGAGGATGAAGATGATGAAGATCCCACTATACCAGCACTGACAAGAAAAAGACGTTGGTGTCTTATCGACGAGAACCTCGGCGGAGCGAGAGAAGAAGAAGCACGAGAGAGAAGGAGAAAGAAGTTGAGGAAGAAGGAGAAAAAGAAAAAGATCAGTCTGCTGATAAATCTGGAGAGAAGGGAAATCAAGAGCATGATCTTCACTCTTCTCATTTCGATGTCCTAGAGACAGGGGGAGTTAGCGAGCAAGAGAGGTCTACACCTCATGCTACTGAAGATCTAAGACAATCTCCAGAAGAACCAGAAGAAGTTCAGGACTCTCAATTGCCTGAAGAAGGTGATACTTCGATTCCAAATCTGCCAGACCAAAAAGAAGAGCCATCGTCTGCATACACACCATCTGAGAAAGTTAATGCCAGTACACAGACGGATGATTATGCAGATTTTCGTAGTATCATGAATATTCTTCTGGAAATGCGCAACCAGATATATGTTCTGGACTGTGAAATCCAAGCTTTGAAGCATGCTGGACAAGAATCTTCAGTCTCTCTGGAAGATAAATTCAAAGACCTCGCTATGCAACTTCAAGCAAATGCCAAGAGTGAAGAGGTAGCTCATCTGCGAGAAGACCTGAAGAAGCTTGAAGGAGTAGTCTAGTCTATTGGGGATTTCCAGATCGTGCGCATTCCCAAGCAGAAATGACTCTTTTCTCACCCTTTTCAATGCTGACAAAAAGGGGGAGAACCAATTTGAACTTTCATTCATTTTTACTTTGACCTTATATGGTTATGTTTTGTGAGTATGACTTGAGATTTTGAACTTGGGTATGAATTTGACTGAATTGGCTGTGGATTATGAACTTGACTAGTTGCATTTATTCAAGTATTGTTATATGGTGTTTCTCATGAAAGACTAACCAATTTTCTGTGGATGCGAGTCTGGTTGTTTTATTAATCTTTATGAGTTAGCCATATTGCTTGAGAAATGTTTTGCGGGTCAAAGATGTTCAAATCTTCAAGAAAGTTTTGTCACCATCAAAAAGGGGAGATTGTTGGAGAAATCTTTCAGAATATTTTGAAGCGACAAAACGTTTCTTTCGATCCTAAAGTCCGCATGTTCGGAGACCGTCGTTTAAAGTCCGAAGACTTTGTTCTCTCAAGAGTTAAGACTCAAGACTTAAGACTTAAGTCTCAAGACTCAAGACTCAAGACTTAAGTCTCAAGACTCAAGACTCAAGACTTAAGTCTCAAGACTCAAGACTCAAGACTTAAGCTTCAAGTCTCAAATCTTAAGACTCAAGACTTTATTCTCACCGACAATCTTTCTAATCCAGTGTTGAAGGAAATCCAAAGCCAAGGTTTATGGTTGAGGATTCGATCCTATCCTCTCGGAATAGATTCTTTGGTTGGATAATCATTTCGGATTCTTTAATTCTTATCTAAGGTCGAATGAAGATCCGATGGTCAACGAAATAATTTTGGATTATTCTATTCTTGGAAACCGAGATCCCGATTGTATGGGCGAACAGATTGATGGGCTATCATCGTATTCCTTAAATAGCTCGGATGATCTTCTTGATTGATTCCGTCCAACGGGTAGATTGGAGGAATTCTTTTGGTAAGTGTCAACGGCTATGATGGCATGAAGGAGTATAAAAGGAAGACGTTCTAGTTGTTTTAAGTGTGTGATCGATAGAAAAATTCCAGAGTCGAAGATCTTTGATTGTTAGTTGAGGCGAGCGAAATTGTATACAGAGAGTATTTATACTTGGTGTCGCCTTGAGTGAGTGTGGTAGATCATCTACACCTAGAAATCAAGGAAGATCAACACTGTAACAACTCTTTGATCATAGTGGAATCCAGCCAATCGGCTGTCGGTGCGAGAAGAGTGGACGTAGGCTTGAATCAAGCCGAACCACTATAATCCGAGTGTTTTTAACTGTTGCAAATACTCTAATTGATATCGTGCAAGCTTCGAGAAATTTTAGTATACCTATTCACCCCCCTCTAGGTACTCGTACTAGCTATTTCACACTGGATAAGGCTCCATTGATCCTTGCCCTCAAGGTGAGGGGTTCAACCCAGCAAAGGCGCTTGGTGCCTTAACTGCTTACACGGGGTGGTGGTTCCCTTGTGCGACCCTAGGGTTTGCCCGCCGGCTGCCAGCTATACGGGTTTCCCTGAGTCATAAAAAAAAAAAAAGTAGCTTATTGGTTCCGAGAAATAATTTCTTAAAATAAGCAATTTTTTCTTTTCTATTTTTCTTTTGTTCTTCCTTACCGCGGCCACCTCCGGCCAGCCACCGCTTGACTGCCGTCGCCATTGCCTGATCGTCGGTGACCATTGTCACCGCCACCACCGCCCACAGCCCACCGACCACTTCCTCCGGCCGACAACTGCCACCGATCGCCATCATCATCGCCCGATTGCCGATAGGCCTGCCATCACCACCAATCGCCGACGGTCGGCGATGGTTGATGGTCATGTGGCAGCAGGCAACAGTCGACAATCCGTGAGCAAGAAGAAAAAATGAATAAATACAAAAATTTATAAATCGTACCAAATACATTTATATTCTTTTTTTATTTCAAGAATATAAATTTTTTATAGTTATCAAACGCATTATTTTATCAGAATTATTCCTCGAAGTAGAAATAGAAAAGAACTATTTCTGAAAAGAAATTGTTCCCCGAGTAGAAACGTTACCATGCGCACCCTTCAAATGCATCAAATGGTTGAGAGTTGATCGACATGCCAATGGAAGAACCTTTCAAATAGAATCTTCTTCCTCTTTTGTTAATCTTATTGGAAAATTTTAATGATATTAATTTGGTAAATTAATTTACGTATAACTCATGGCAAAGTAATCCCTCTCCATAAGTTTTAAGACCTTTACAATACTTACTTATCTTAAAAAAAAAGATCTATATTTTTAGGTTAAGTTTGTTTTACAAACAATGAATGATTTGAAAAATATTTTCTTAAAGAAAATCACTTATATTATCTACAAAAATTAATTAATGAATTTTTTTTTCATTATTTACGAGAATTTTTAAACATAAATTATTGTTGATAATAAAAATATTTTCCATTGACTAATTATTTCAAGCTTTACAAATTGTCTTCTTCAGAAGAATTTCCAAATCATTCATTTTTCATCAAACAAATGAAGCCTATAATCGCTTGTATCGTTTACAAAAATGAATGAACAAAAAATACGTTGAGTGTACATGAAAATGTTTAGACATAAATTATTATCTATAATGAAATTTTTTTCTATTGATTAATTATTTCAAGTTATACAAGTTATCGCTTTTATTAAAAATATTTTTCAAATCATTCATTTTTCAATTTCTGCAAAACAAACCAAGGCTCCATTTGAAATAATTAGTCAATGAAAAATATTTCATTATCAACAATAATTTATGTCTAAATATTTTTTATGGATGATAAAAAAAATTTGCATTCTTTTATTTTTATAAGCAATATAAGTAATTAATTTTAGAAAAATATTTATCAAATTATTCATTTTTCTCAAACCAAACGTACAATTATTGATGAGTCTTTTTGAAAATCTAGTAGTTAGAAGAAATGCCAAGAAGCCTCTATCTCACGCATGAAAAAATGCACTTTCACTGGTCACTATTCTATGCACGAAGAGACTGCACATCAACTATTGCTTTCTTTTGGTAAGAGAAATTCTCTTCACTGATATCGAAAAGCCTTGCAAATGAAATGCGAAATGAAAATCTTAAATCTATTGTATGTGTGTCCATTCGGTTCTAAACATTTTGATAAAGTAACAGTTTAATCATAAACCTTTTGATACAGTACTAATTTAATATTTCTAACTAATTTTCGCTGAATATTAGTAGTGCGGATGCCAATCAATTTATGTGGCACGACCGGCATTGACATAGACAGATTTAAATAATATTTTAATGTTTTTCAATTTTTTTTCATTTTTTTCTTTTCTTTCTCTTTTCCTTTTTTGCCCCTTCCCTTCCTAATTCCTCCAGCTGATCGTTAAACCTCGGTGACTGGCCGGAGGCAAGGGCCAGCAAGCCTTGCCATAGCTGGGCAAGGCTCAACCTCGCTAGCCTAGCAAGAGGTGAGGTTGCCTCGCGACCTCTAGTGAGGGCTTAAGCCTCGTTAAGGATTAGGTGAGCCTTGTCAACAACCGGCGAGGATCACTAGAGGCCAACAAGGTCCCTCACCTCTAGTTAGTCACAAAGGTCTAGCAATCGATCAGAGAAAGAAGGAAGGGAAGGGGGAAAAAAGGAAAGAGAGGAAAAAAAATTATATACATAAATTGAAAAAATATTTAAAATTATTAAAAGTTGTCCACATCCGCCCGGTCATGCCACTCCTGTCGTGACTAAATTGATACTAGATCAAAAGGGAGTGCCGGACACTTGGATTGCCAAAACTTGGCACGGATGGACACTTAAGTGTCAAAATCAGAGTAAAATTGATCACTTAGGTGCTATTCCGGCGAAAATCAGGCCAAAATGCTAACGTGGCAATTTTCTGGCGAAATAAGTGCAAAACGGCGTCATTTTGACGCTGACGTGATAAAAAAATTAATATAAAAATAAATTTAATTTAATTTAAAACTAAATTTATTAAAACATTTAAACATACAAATACAAATATTAAAAAAATTAAAAATTTAATTAAAAATTAATAAATAAATAAAGGAAAGGAAGAGGCGGCGAGGGCCGAGCCCTCATCGCTGCCGGGAAGGGTCGGCAATAAAGGGGGAGGGTCGGCGGGGTCATCGAGCCTTGGCCAAAGGCCGGCGACCCCGGCCGACCGGTGGCGAGGACCCGCAAGCCCTCGCCCAGATCGGGCGAGGGCTCGCGGGCCCTCGCCGCTGGTTGGCTGGGGTCCCTTTGCCCTCGATCTAGGCGAGGGTTGCCTACCCCTGGCCAGGGCTCGTCGACCCTGGCCGACCCTCCCCCCTCCGACATCGGCCCTTTCCGGTGGCGGTGGCAAGGGCTTGGCCCTCAACCGCCCCATTCTTTTTTTTTTTTTTTTAAAAATATTTTAAATAAATTTTGTTTTAAATTTAATTCAATTATTTTTATATTATTTTTTACCACGTTAATGTGCAAAACAACGCCGTTTTGCACTTATTTTGCTGAAAAATTGCCACGTCAGTATTTTGGTCGGATTTTCGCTTGAGTGGTACTTAAGTGATTTATTTTACTCTAATTTTGGCACTTAAGTGTCACTTTCCTAACTTTTGGCACTTAAGTGTCCCGCCAAGTTTTGGCACTTGGGCTATTCTTCTTTCGATTTATGACTGAATTGATACTATTAAAATATTTATAACTAAATTGACACAAATGTAATAGGTTTAAGACTTTTTTGACACTTTTCTTGTTTATTTTCAAATTAAGTATATTAATATAATGATGTTAATTGATTAGGATTTAATTAACAAGAAAAAAGGAAATTACTCACAAGGAAAACACAATGGCTGAGCCAAAAAAAAGAAGTCAGCTGGGAAGAAAGTGGCCCCGCTTATGACCCGTGGCAACTGGCAAGGAATGTGCCACCTACATCCTCTCCTAACGCATGTTTGTCTTTTGACTACGTGAATCATACAAATAAAGTTTATTGCAAGTAATTTGAGTTTCTCTCAGCAAAAGGAACAAATAAAAGACTTAGCAAAAAAAAAAAAAAAAAAAATATTTCATTTTTGGAAGAACTTGAGAAGTGAGCTTAACAAACGAGCCCTGGACATATTTCTTGATAACTTGAGATTTTGCGAAACACCTATCATAAAATGAGTACATTATTGATTTAAATTCCTTGTACGGGGTAAAGAGTGCTGCTCAAATTGCTAAAATGGATAACCAACATCATGATTTCAATGGGGAGTCCTTACTTTGTGCCATTAGGGACTTGTACACCCATAGCGGTCCGACCAACATTGCCAAAACACCCGCCATAGGCTTGGCGAAATTGAGAGGGGAAATATTTAGACCTGGGTTTTGACTTTCTCTTCTGGTGCGGGTGGCCTTTTTCCGTACTATGTAGAGAGGCTTTTTATAATTCACTTACAGTTTATCATATCACCGTTATTCAAATTTCACAAATTAATTTTAGGGTGTATTTGTTTTACAAAAAACGATTTCCGAGAAAACATTTTCCTCATTTTCCAGCATTTGGTTCATTTAGGAAAATGAGTTAACGGAATATATTTTCCTAGTCAACAAAAAATGTTTTCCTTTCAAAACTTAAATTAAAAAAAAAACGATTTCTCATTTGAAAGAACCGGAAAACGTTTTCCAAAATGTTTTAAGGTCCTTACTTAATGAAAAAAATATTATTAAAAAAATTTCTAATAAAAAATTTTGAAGTTGTTATTATTATATCTTTTCTTTTCTTTTCTTTTTCTTGTTTTCTCTTTTCTTTTTTTGCCTGTGAATGTAAACCCTAACTCCTCCTCCCCTCTCTCCTTCTCCTTCGCCCCCTCCCTTTTGTCACTACCGCTGCCTCCAACCCTAGCCCCTCCTGCTCTCCCGTTGGCTTCGCTCCCTCCTCTTCCTCTTCGTCGGCTTCTTATGCACCTTCATTCTCCAATGGATTCGGCTCCATGCCAGCGACTTTGGCGCCGATGTTCTTCGGTACGTTGTCGTCGGTCGCGTCCGGAGGATCGCTGCCCTTTGGAATGGCTCAACCTACAGTGAACTCTGGTCTATCGCCATTCGCGTTGAGTTCCCCTTCGCCATTGTTTGACTTGTTGGGGAGCTCTACTGCTTCTCTATTTGGTGCGCTGCGCCTTCTTCCAGTGCGAGCCAGCTTCATCCTTGTTTGCGACGCGTGCGCTTGCGCCTTGAGCATGGTCAAGGCTTGCTTGGAGCTCGGCCGAGCTTCGGTGGACGAAATCGCTGTAGAGGGAGATGAGGTCGTCGAAGATGGCAGTGATAGCGGTGATGGCAGTGGACCGGAGGAAGGGGGGATGGGTTAGGTGGAGAGGCGGCTAGGAGAGAAGGAAAAAAAGGAAAAAGAAATATAAAATAAAAAAATTATTAAAAGTTTGATTTTTTTATCTAAGAGAAAGCATTTTCCAGTGAGGTTCAAACATGAAAGAACGTTTTCAATGGTATTACCAAACAAAAAGAAAATAAATCGTATTCTTGGAAAGTATTTTTCAAGAAAATATTTTCCTTAATCACTGAGTTTTCCATGAAACAAACGTACCCTTAGTATCTTGAGTATTACCTTTTCTTTCCTCAGCATTATTTATTATTTATTATTATTATTATTGATATAAAAAACTAGTTGCATGGCTTGCGAGTTTACCACTAACTAATAGGCTAATGTCTTAATTCCAACGAAAAATGAATGATGATCTTTGAGAAAATAATTCATAAAAGTATTGGAAAATGTATCATGGAAAACTTATAAAAATGATATCTATACTATTACCACTATTCAATATGATCATCACACTTTTATTTTGTAATGGAATGAGTTCATAAATTAATCTCTAGTTATTGGGAAATTTTTATGTAGCTGATCAATTATTGACACAATATACCGACTAAGCACTGGAGGTATACGACCAGGCCAACGTGAAATAAAAAAATTATTATTCGAAAAAATTACAAAATGGTTCATATATAATTGTCGATGTTAATTTTGGATGTCCTCTTGCTAAAATAAACGATTGAATAATAAAATAGACAGAATAAGAAAATAAATTGGACGTTAGATTTATGTGATTTGATCAATATAATCAACATCCATGGGGGAGTAAAGAATTCATCTATAAATCAAGTGATACAACAGAGCTTACAACCACTTGAACCACTCAAATCCCAATCCTTAGTTGCAAATCAATAACTCACACAATATTTAAATCAATGATTTCTCCTTAAATAATTTTGGGAAAAAGCCACGAAAAATTCTGAACTTTGCCCAAAGTGACACATTTACCCCAAACTTTTTTTTATGACGTGAAAGACCCCAAACTTTTCAAACCGTGACACATTTATCCCACTAAGGGCATTTTTGTCTTTTATTCTGTTTTTTCCTTTTTGTTTTTTTTTTCTTTTTGTCTTCTTCTTCCCTCCGCCAGCCATGGCGGAGCCAGCAGAGGGAAGCCGGCGTTCGGCGAGGGTCGCCCTCGCCGGCATCGGGCAAGGGGCCCTCGCCGGCATCGGGCAACGGCCTCCCTCGCTAGATTTGGCGAGGGCACCCCTCGCCAGATCTAGCGAGGGTCGTCCTCGCCAGATGCAGGCGAGGGCCACTCGACGCCGGCGTCGGGCGAGGATGGCCCTCGCCAAATCTGGCAAGGGCAGGGACACCCTCGCCCGATGCAGGCGAGGGCTGCCCTCACCGACGACGGGTGAGGACGGTCCTCACCAGATCTAGTGAAGGCAAGGACACCCTCGCCTGATGCAGGCGAGGTATGGCGAGGGCACCCCTCGCTCGACGTAGGCGAGGGCGGCTCTCACCCAATGCCGGCGAGGGCTGCCCTAGCTCGACGCCAGCAAGGGTGACCCTCACCCGACGCCGGCGAGGGCAGCCCTCTCCGAACACCGGTGGAGGGAAGAGAGAAGAGAAAAAATAAATAAAAGAAAAGAAAAAAATTTTAAAAATGAAAAGACCAAAATGCCCTATAATTTCTGGGTAAATGTGTCACATAACAAAAGTTCAGGGTTTTCTGTGTCACAAAAAAAAGTTTGGGGTAAATGTGTCACGATTGGTAAAGTTTGGAATTTTTCACGTCACAAAAAAAAGTTTAGGGTAAATGTCACTTTGGGCAAAATTCAGGATTTTTTTTTTTTGGTAAAGAACAAAATTCAGGATTTCTTGTGGCTTTTTCCAATAATTTTATAATCTCATAAATGAATTACAATAATTTTACCATAAATTTTTATTGGCTTTAACAGTTTTTTTTTTTAACAGGGCTTTAACAGTTGAATTCTTAGATTAATTTCAGGAAGTACCAAAGCACGAATGGCACGAAGAAGTCTTCACGTCAACCGCAGCGTGCATGCTCTCTCGCGCCAAAAGAGCCCAAAGTAAAATTAAGATAACCCTCCTTGAAGGAAGCTTCACGTCGGAAAGGAAGGTCTGAAATGAAGGCCTGTGGTCACCTTTCCTTTTTTATTTTCCTTGGCTTATCTTGTGGAAGCTAATTCGTGAGTCCTTTCCTCTTTCTTTTCCATTTTCACGACAGAACGAAAGTACTTCATCTTCACATGACTGGTAAATTTAACCACTTCACTTCCGGCCGAATTTTATTCAACGAGCTCAAACTAAAAACATAATTTTAATACATCGTCCTTTATTTTATGATAGATTTAATCCTTATCCCGACTTCTGATCCAATTCTAAATATTATTGCTAAATGAGTCTCAAATCAATATGCTAGTTCACACAATTTGAAGAAGTTATCAAAGACAATCTGCATAAAAAAAACTTGCACATGCAATTCCAGTCAGGCTCTCCTTAGATATCTAATAGTACCGCTTCCGCTCGTGGATCAGCACACTTGTTTTTTTTTTTTTTTTTTTCAGTCCTACTCTAATCCTACTCTAACACTCACTCTCAGACTTTTGTCCTACCTCCTTGCAAGACATGGGAGTCGAAACCCACTTCTGAAATGAAATTGCCCCCACCCCAATCTCCCCCGAGAAAGTGGGGATTTGAACCCCTCACCTCCCCATTCCAAGTTAGAAGGGTGGCCACTGGGGCGAATCCCTCAGTGGTTTAACACACTATACTTGTAATGCTTCCCCTAGTTCAAATGTCCGACCGTTGTCTGTGCTTCCATGTCATGTCTGACACATGTCGGAGCGTGTCGACGTGACACGTCGACACGCTCGGACACGGTCGGACACGCGGTCAACTTTTGCTCGTCTCGTTTGGACTCGCGTGTCCGGAAGACGATGGAGGGTGGAGGCGAGGGCGAGAGAGCAGAGACGGCCGCGAGTGACGGCGAGAGATGGCCAGAAAAAGAGTATAGACTAAGGTGAGGGCCGCCTCTGTGATGCTTCGATGGACAGCAATGAGGCTGCGGCTGCGAGGAAGAGGAGAGGAAGGCGATCGTGCGGTGAGGAGAAGAGGGGAAGGATCAAGAGGAAGAAGAGAGGAAGGGGGTCGTGCGGCGAGCGGCGATGAGGAAAAGGATGGAGAGGAAGAGAAGAGGAAAGGTCGTGCAGTGAGGAGGAGGAGGTAAAGGAGCTAGGGTTTTGATAAAAAAAAACTCAAAAATAAAATAAAAGGGGACTCTGATGGGCCATCTAGCGTGACTTTTAATTGGGGGGGTGTGGGTGGGAGGGGGAAGTGACAGGCAGCCTTTCAGGTGGTGGGGAGGGAAAGAAAAATAAATTTTAGAGTTGGGGGGGGAATGGACGAGGGAAAAAGAGTGTGGGAGTGGAGATTTTTTTGATCGAAAAAATAAATAAATGAAATTAAAAAATAATTTTGAAAAATAAAAGTACTGAAATGGAATTAAATTAATTAAAAATAAAAATATTCATTTAATATACAACGTGTCCCAACGTATTGAAATTCTCTATTTTTAAGAAATAACGTGTCGACGTGTCATGCCGTGTAGACGCTATTGGGTCATTGGTCAAGGATTCCCGAGGAGCATGCCACGTTGGCTCTCTGCCATCTTATAACTAGATTAAAGAATCACCAAGATTATCAAAATCAAATCATCGGTTTAGCGGTCGGAAATGCAGTGGTAGGAGCCAAGCCCACGTCTCCGGGCTCTTTCATTGTTCTTTTAATTATCTTTTAACGTTTCTAATATTGTATTTTTTTAAATATTTTTTCCAATTACATGAATAATGATGATATTTACACACACACACATATATATACACATATATATATATATATATATATAGTAAGTTGCACATGTAATTAGTATTTGACAATATATCTATTGCGATAAAAAAATCCGTTGCACTATGAAACCATAAATTTGTCTATCGCGTATTGATGCTCCATGAAGCCTTTGATGTATAGGAAAATAGCAGTAAAAAATAATCAAATTCCCTGTTCGCCCTTATTCTCTCTCTTTTTTTTTTTTCCTTTTTCCTAAGTTCTGTTCATTTATCAATAATCAGAAAAACACGTACCTTTTTGTCTTGCTGATAAATAATAAAAAAAAAACACGTACCTTTCTGTCTTGTTGATTAATCCTTTGAAAAGGAGGAAAATTCAACCAGATAAAGAAAGATATGACGGTTTGTTCTTTCACTTTTAGAGTTCCCATTATTATTTTTATGAAATTCCAGGGCTCCTAAAAACTCAAAATGTATATTCTTTCATAATTAAAGGGGAAAAATAATAGAATTCAAGCAGAATTGATTGAAACAATTGGATATTTAATTATTTGAATGGACCTACATAGTTTATAGAAGGTATATTCATAGTTTATAGAAGGTATATACAACACGAGCATTTTTCTATCACTTCAGACAAATTAACATTAAATTAAGTGGCAATTGAAGAATTCTAATAATCGCAAATGTTATCTATCATAGATAATTTCTGTAAATGTCAAGGCATGCTTAAAAAACTGTTTATTATTATTTTTGATGTGTCAAACTATATGACAAGTTATTTTTCCACGACAAAACAAGGGTGCCCACTGCTTTTGCACTATTATTACGTATTAATGCCGCATAGCAATCTGTAGCCCCTACTTCGCATTTTTTGTTAGGATTTGGACGAAGAAATATTTGTCCTAAAATCAAAATTGAAGATTAGTTCACTGACCAAATACATGTAAAAAATAAAGCAGGAGGATCAAAATTGAACAGAAATACTCATGAATCATTTTTTTGATTTCCCTTCGAGTTATAAGCTGTTATTTAGGCATTTGTGCTATCTGATGATAAATCTAAAAATCTAAAATATTTTCTTGTGTAAACATTAGTAATATAATCGTATTTTTGGGGATAAAAAATGATAAATAATGTGTTACATCATAAATTCTCTTATCCAAAGAACAAAAGCGTCATCTTCTTCCAATCCTGCCAATTTTTCAGTGACCTCCTCATAAAAATAGTTCACCCTTAGCAACAATGCCTTGAAGACCTCGGCTCGCTCCATCACTTGCCTCTCTGGCGTCGGCAACAACCTTGCCATTCAAGCTTCTCCTTCCCAAGTGATTTAATTATTAGCTCCGACCATTACCAAGGCACGCGGCCAATAGAGGAAGAAGGTGGAAGGAAAAAAAAAAGAAAAGAGAAAAGAAAGAAAACGTTTAAAGACGGAAAAGGAAAAGAATAAAAATAATAAATTGAGTAAGACAAGATGCAAGTGGACGGAATTTCTTGGGATTGGCTTTGGCTTCTCGTGGTTCCTGTTTGAAACTTCGTCTCTTGGATCCATAAAGTTTAATAAAGGTAGTTGATTTGACAGCTAAGCCAAAACGATCATAACTTGGAACGACTTCCTTCCCTAAATCCCAATGGTTAGAGCCTATCTCCCAGAAAATCTCTGTTCTCCCATCATTTTTACATATAAAAAGTGCGTATAATCTTTTTCATCAACATCTAACGATGATTCTTTTTCAAATTCTCTAATCTACAGCCTTATACCACAAAAAGACAATAATCACCCCCGTCCCCCCCTACCCCAAAAAAAAAAAACACCTAGAGGTTTGATTCATCACACCTCTTCCTTCCCTCTTCTCTACCTTGACCCAATCAAAGCCTGAGACGAGGAATTTGGTCTTTCCAACAGAAAATAGAATTGAATGCTATAAAAAGAGAAAAAGGTTCATTCGACAAATAAATAGAAATGCAAAAGAAGTGTCAGTTTTAGTTATGCTACTAATTAAATTTTGTTCGTATAATCTCACTCTGGTACACAATAATTAACTTGACATATTAATTGTGTTGTGGAAATAATGCAATCTCATATCGACAAAATCCCTAAAATGTGAGAAAGAACATATTAAGAAAGGATCCAAGAAATGCTCTAATTCCCAATTTTCAATTTAAAAGCCGGTAATTTCGCATGTCCACACATAGAGTTTTCAATTAAAGTATCAATATCTAGTCATATTTTAAAAAATAATCTTTGATTTTTTAAATATGAAATCATTTTCTTTAATTTAAATGCTAATTTTCCATTGGTTAGGAAAAAAAAATTTAGTGATTCATTTTCCTAAGAATTTCAAATGTCGAAATAAGGAAAATGTTATTTCAAAAAATAAATTTTACGAAACAAACAAAACTTAATATTATGAAACTTTTCAAAAATGCATAGAAAAAGACGATGGAGATCATTTATCCCGAATGGTGTTTCCATTGAGATCTCAATTAATTCTTAACAATGATGCATGTAGATGAGGCATGCATCAACGATTGAGATATGTTGAAATACGTTGAGATATTTAGAATCCGTGGGAGTATTTTGTGGGATAAAAAATTCATGTCCGAATGCAAGTCGGCAATTCTGTCTTCTCGAAGTGGGATAAAGAATCCATGTTCGAAAGCGACGAAGAAACCCCGGAAGCTAGAAATGTTGGACCTTTGATTGAGCAAAGGGATGAAGCAAGAGTGTGTGGTGGTTAGCACGTGTGCCCCCAAGGTTTACTCTCCGGCTGTTGGCCGTGCGGGGGGTTCCGTGGGTCACCCAAAAAAAAAAAAAAGGGATGAAGCAAGAGAGAAGGAGGGGGTTCTATCTATTGAGGATTGGGTGTGCCAAGAGTGTCGACATGCAGGACAGGATATAGGAAGAATGGTGTTGAAACTTGAAGGTTGTACCACGTGTCCGAGATTGAGTGGCCTGCTAGCCGAGCAGTGGGAACGGGGAGCTTGGAGGGTTGGAAATGTAAACGCCTACATCTCGCGCGCCCTGAGTGGCTGTTTCTGGCTCGTGTCTGGTGCCCTCTTTGTCTGCTTTTCCTATGTGATGAGAGCTACCTGCTCGTAAAACGTCGTAGATTCCATCGTGATGAATAAAGCAAATCATAGCACAACGTAATGTTTTTTTCACAATCATCGATCAAATATCAGAATGATTTATATTTATTACCTTGTCGATTGGGCTGCATTTTATTTGGAAAGTTTGATGTTTTATAATTTACAATTGCCT